>NW_016880076.1:0-420 GCF_001698545.2 Rhinopithecus bieti | reverse complement strand
CTTTCTTTCTTTCTTTCTTTCTTTCTTTCTTTCTTTCTTTCTTTCTTTCTTTTTTTTTTTTAACGGGTCTTGCTCTGTTGCCCAGGCTGGAGTGCAGTGGCACAATCTCAGCTCACTGCAACCTCTGCCTCCTGGGTTCAACTGATTCTCCTGCCTCAGCCTCCCAAGTTGCTGGGATCACAGGCGCCTGCCATCACGCCCGGCTAATTTTTTTTGTATTTTTAGTAGAGACAGGGTTTTGCCATGTTGGCCAGGCTGGTCTCAAACTCCTGACCTCAGGTAATCTGCCCACCTTGGCCTCCCAAAGTGCTGGGATTACAGGCATGAGTCACCGTGCCCTGCCAGATTTCGAATATATGTAAAGAAAAAAGTAAAATTTTCAAATACTTGTTTAGATAAGTACTGATATTTTAAAAAAAC
>NW_016880075.1:0-219 GCF_001698545.2 Rhinopithecus bieti | reverse complement strand
CTTTCTTTCCTTCCTTCCTTCCTTCCTTCCTTCCTTCCTTCCTTCCTTCCTTCCTTCCTTCCTTTCCTTCCTTCCTTCCTTTCCTTCCTTCCTTCCTTCCTTCCTTCCTTCCTTCCTTCCTTCCTTCCTTCCTTCTTCCTTTCCCTTCCTTTCCCTTCCTTTCCCTTCCTTTCCCTTCCTTTCCCTTCCTTTCCCTTCCTTTCCTTTCCTTTCCTTTCC
>NW_016880074.1:0-622 GCF_001698545.2 Rhinopithecus bieti | reverse complement strand
TGATGTGTGAATTCATGTCACAGATTTAAACTGTTCTTTTCATTGAGCAGTTTGCTAATACTTTTTTCTTGGAATCTGCAATGGGATATTTCAGCACAAAGGGAATATCCTCATATTAAAACTGGAAAGAATTTTTCTGAGAAACTGCTTTGTGATGTGTTAATTCGTCTCACACAGTTACTCGATTCTTTTCATGGATCAGTTTGGTAGCACTGTTTTTGGGGAATCTGGGAAGGAATAGTTTGGATCACATTGAAGCCTATGGTGACAAAGGAATATCCTCAGATAAAAACTAGAAAGAAGCTTTCTGAGAAATTTATTTGTGATGTGTGAATTCATCTCATACAGTTACAACTTTCTTTTCATAAAGCAGTTTACTAATACTGCTTTCCTGGTGTCTCCAAAGGGATATTTGGGAACGCCTTGAGGCCTATGGTGAAAAAGGAAATATCCTCAGATAAAAACTATAAAGAAGCTTTCTGAGAAACTGCTTTGTGACGTGTGAATTCATCTCACAGATTTACATCTTTCTGTTCGTTGTGCAGTTTGGTAGCACTGTTGCTGGGCAATCTGCAAAGGGATTTTCGGGAGTTCATAGAGGAATATGGTGAAAAAGGAATTA
>NW_016880073.1:0-1132 GCF_001698545.2 Rhinopithecus bieti | reverse complement strand
CTTATGTTTAAGTCTTTAATCCATCTTGAGTTAATTTTTGTATAAGGCAGGGGTTCAATTTCAGTTTTCTGCATATGTCTACCCATTTTCCCAACACCATTTCTTCAATAGGGAATCCTTTCCCCATTGCTTTTGTCAGGTTTGTCGAAGATCAGAGATGTGTGGCATTATTTCTGAGGCCTGTGTTCTGTTCCATTGGTTTATATATCTGTTTTGGTACCAGTACCATGCTGTTTTGGTTACTGTAGCCTTGTAGTATAGTTTGAAGTCAGGTAGCGTGATGCCTCCAGCTTTGTTCTTTTTGCTTAGGATTGTCTTGACTATATGGGTTCTTTTTTGGTTCCATATGAAATATAAAGTAGGTTTTCCTAATTCTCTGAAGAAAGTCAATTGTAGTTTGATGGGGATAGCACTGTATCTATAAACTACTTTAGGCAGTATGACCATTTTCATGGTATTCTTCCTATCCATGAGCATGGAATGTTTTTCCATTTGTTTGTGTCCTCTCTTATTTCCTTGAGCAGTGGTTTGTAGTTCTCCTTGAGGAGGTCCTTCCAGAGAGAAAGAAACCCTTTGGGTTATCCACAAAGGGAAGCCCATCAGACTAATGGTGGATCTCTCTGCATTAACCCTACAAGCCAGAAGAGTGGGGGTTAATATTCAACATTCTTAAAGAAAAGCATTTTCAACCCAGAGTTTCATATCCAGCCAAATTAAGGTGCATAAGTGAAGAAGAAATAAAATCCTTTACAGACAAGCAATGCTGAGAGATTTTGTGGCCATCAGGCTTGCCTTACAAGAGCTCCTGAAGGAAGTACTAAATATGGAAAGGAAAAACCAGTACCAGCCACTGCAAAAACATATCAAATTATAAAGACCATTGACATTATGAAGAAACTGCATCAACTAATGGGCAAAATAACCAACTAGCATCATAATGACAGGATCAAATTCACATATAAAAATATTAACCTTAAATGTAAATGGGTTAAATGCCTCAATTAAAAGACACAGACTGACAAATTGGTTAGAGTCAAGACCCATTGGTGTACTGTATTCGGAAGACACATCTCATGTGGAAAGACACACATAGGCTCAAAATAAAGGGATGGAGGAAGATTTATCAAGCAAA
>NW_016880072.1:0-1835 GCF_001698545.2 Rhinopithecus bieti | reverse complement strand
AGGGAGGCTGAGGCAGAAGAATCGCTTGACCTGGGAGATGGAGATTGCAGTGAGCCGAAATTGTGCCACTGCATTCCAACCTGGGTGACAGAGTAAGACCCTGTCTCAAAAAAAAAAAAAAAAAAAAAAAAAAAAAAATTGCATCACTATGTCCACACTGCCTGCAAACATATTAGTGTTATCTTCACCCAACTCTGGAATTTCTAAATCTGAGCTACATGGACCTCTAAAGAATTCATGGATGAACACAATGGGATCCATAAGCCTGCAGAAATTAGAACCATCACATGCACTTCTCTATGGATCAGGGTTGTAGTTTTCACTCTATTATTTTAAAAGTCAGTGACTTAAGAAAAGTTAAGAAGCCCAAGCATAGTGGCTCACAGTGGCCTGTAACTCCAATACTTTGGGAGGCCAAGGAACGAGGATCACTTGAGCCCAGGAGATCGAGTCCAGCCTGGGGAAATTAGCCAGGCATGGTGGTGCACATCCATCTGGCAAGCTTGCTTGAGCCCAGGAGTTTCTGGTTACAGAGAGCTAGGATCATGCCACTGTACTCCAGCCTGGGTGACAAAGACACTATCTCTAAAAAATAAAAAAGCATAAAACAAGAGAAGAGATGCTCTAGAAGAATGTACGTACCTAAGTATCGCACTTCTTAATGTATCTTCTCTAACATCCTGCACACATACTCACATGTACACACACACCAAGTTATTTAGGAGAGAGTGCATCAACTGAAAATCTATGTATAATATTTTGCTATTACATCAGTTCTGTTTGATAGACATTCTATCATCAATAGCAAAAGAAACCTTTTCAGGATCAGCCGCGAACATGGGCTAATTAGGAGTTGGAAAGTGACAGACTTACACTCCCCGTCTTATTTTCTCCACAGCCTACCACCGTTCTGAAGTTCTCACGCTTGCAGTGGTTCCATTTAAAATATACTGTGGAAGAATTAGCGTGTTAGCTAGCTTCCACTTAGCACAGAACAGGACCTCAAGAAAAGGATTCTGGAACAGGTACATTTTGGTTGGTGGGGCTGAGAACAAAGAGAATGGGGCAGGGGGGTGGCCACGGTCTACAAGCTGAGGATAGATAAGATGCCATTGGGTGGACACTTCTTCGACTTCACCCACTGGTCTTGGGTTGCACTGGTTCTGGGTCCCTGGGTCAACAGATCCTCCCATGGGAAGATCTCAGGAGCTCACTCACTAAAGCCAAAATAGCAACATATGCCCAATTGCCAGAGATTTCTGCTCCTCTCCCTTCTGCCACCCTCAACCCTATCAAATGAAGAGAACATTCCATGCTCACAGATAGGAAAATCAATATTGCTAAAATGGCCATACTTCTCCTCCAAATTTACAGATTAAATGCTATTCAATGCATTGACTGTTATAACCCAGATACTAACCCTGTGCAATGTGTAAGTGGCCAGTGTGGAAGAACTCAGATGTGCCCCTTAAAAAATACTGAGGTCGAAATAATACCACACATCTACAGCCATCTGATCTTTGACAAACCTGACAAAACAAGAAATGGGGAAAGGATTCCCTATTTAATAAATGGTGCTGGGAAAATTGGCTAGCCATAAGTAGAAAGCTGAAACTGGATCCTTTCCTTACTCCTTATACGATTATTAATTCAAGATGGATTAGAGACTTAAATGTTAGACCTAAAACCATAAAAACCCTAGAAGAAAACCTAGGTAATACCATTCAAGACATAAGCATGGGTAAGGACTTCATGTCTAAAACACCAAAAGCAAAGGCACAAAAGCCAAAATTGACAAATGAGATCTAATTAAACTAAAGAGCTTCTGCACAGAA
>NW_016880071.1:0-423 GCF_001698545.2 Rhinopithecus bieti | reverse complement strand
GTCTAAGAACTCAGTGTGTGAGCACCACTCAAGCACCACAGCCTGCTGCCAAGATGCTAAATGTTGTAAGAGTATTAATAACTTAGAGGTAAAAAGTGACCTCCATGAAGATGAAAAGCCTGAAGACACTGTAACTCTAGAGAAAGGAGCATGTGTCCCCGCAGCGGGGAAGGTAGCATCCATTTCAGGTCACAGTGTAGGCATGCCAGGGTTTTTCAGGAGTCTGCGAGGAGCCCTGTCCTGTCACTGGAGATGCCAGCTCAGGGAAAGACAGAAAACCGGAAGACAGCACCTCCTGGCCAGGATCCCAGCATCTATTTGAGGGAGACAAGATGAGAAGGAACAGAATTGTTGCACCAAAAATAATAGGTTCTCCACTTCCCTACACAGGAAGAAATTCCCACACCTTGACAGGAGGCAGTT
>NW_016880070.1:0-680 GCF_001698545.2 Rhinopithecus bieti | reverse complement strand
CCCAAATCAGCAGAATATATATTCTTCTCAGCACCTCATCACACTTACTCTAAAATTGACTATATAATTGGAAGTAAAACACTCCTCAACAAATGCAAAATAACAGAAATCATAACAAACTGTCTCTCAGACCATGGTGCAATCAAACTAGAGCTCAGGATTAAGAAACTCCCTCAAAACCGCACAACTACATGGAAACTGAACAACCTGTTCCTAAATGACTACGGGGTAAATAACAAAATTAAGGCAGAAAAGAGATGTTCTTTGAAACCAATGAGAATGAAGACACAACATACCAGAATCTCTGGGACACATTTAAAGCAGTGTGTAGAGGGAAATTTATAGCACTAAATGCCCACAAGAGAAAGCAGGAAAGATCTAAAATTGACACCCTAACATCAAAATTAAAAGAACTAGAGAAGCAAGAGCAAACAAATTCAAAAACTAGCAGAAGACAAGAAATAACTAAGATCAAAGCAGAACTGGAGATAGAGACACAAAAAAAAAACCCTTCAAAAATTCAACAAGGGGTGCGAGCAAGATGGCTGAATAGGAACAGCTCCAGCCTCCAGCTCAAAGCGTGAGTGACACAGAAGACGGGTGATTTCTGCATTTTCAATTGAGGTACTGGGTTCATCTCACGGGGGAGTGCCAGACAATTGCTGCTGGTCAGCTGGTGC
>NW_016880069.1:0-1001 GCF_001698545.2 Rhinopithecus bieti | reverse complement strand
CTACAGTTTTAACATAGTATTTCTCTACATAGGAGTCTCTATTTTACCAGAGATAATTCCAGTAGGATGAATTAGTTTGCAAAATAGGTTGAGTCTCACCAAACTTGCCTAGATTTTTTACCTAAGTGCAGCAAGTGTAGCAATGGACCATAGACGCTCTTTTAAACTTTGCGTTGCTAGAAGTTTTATAAGACTCTCAGATTAAACTTTCAAAACCTCTTGAGACTAGAAAGTCAAACCAAGACCAACTTCAGGCTTTGCCTGCATTCCCTACGGGTTTATTCTATGTGTATTCTCAAATAGAACATCCCAGTCAATGTCTTGGTGATATAACCAATGTTTTCAAATGTGTCCTGTTATAAAGAGAGTAGATTCTTACTGAACTTGTGCAAATAACTTTATTACCATAAGCATATGAATCCTCATGAATACTTTCCCAATCCTGGGGCACTCAGATTCGGAGCAAAAGCAAATGTTTCAATTTTGTTCACAAAAGTATACGTTAGTAAATTGCTGTAAAGTATAAAGAGCTTAAAAGAGAAAGTTCATAAATCTGGAGAATAAAACATTCAAAGAATCAGCACATTTTCAAATTAAAATTATGAAAACATTATCGTTTTGATTATTTAGTCCAATAAAACTGAGGTTTTTTTCTTCTTTGTCTTGAATTTCATGAAGGTATCAGCCTGTTCATTAAAATTTTGAAAGTTCTCAGAGAGTCCAGTGATGTGATCTTGAAGTTATCAGAAACTTGCATTCAAGAGTCGTTGTCAGAGTCTTTTCCATCTATCTCCTCGAAGAAAAAGCAATTTTGGACTGTAGCTGACTGTAAATACTTCGAGGAAGAATCAAAGCAACTGTCTGGGAATGACAAAGATTTAAAATGACTATGGTTAAAAATCTAATGAGATTTTTATTAGGTTTATTATGGTAAAGACACAGCTCAAATAAAAATCTAGTTACTTCTGTGGCATATGACACTATAACTGATAACATATTCG
>NW_016880068.1:0-263 GCF_001698545.2 Rhinopithecus bieti | reverse complement strand
TTCCATTCCATATTCCATTCCATTCCATATTCCATTCCATTCTATTGCATTCCATTCCATATTCCATTCCATTCCATTCCATATTCCATTTCATTCGATATTCCATTCCATTCCATATTCCGTTCCATTCCATTCCATATTCCATTCCATTCCGTTCCATTCCATATTCCATTCCATTCCATTCCATTCCATTCCATTCCATTCCATTCCATTCCATTCCATTCCATTCCATTCCATTCCATTCCATTCCATTCCATATTACA
>NW_016880067.1:0-1132 GCF_001698545.2 Rhinopithecus bieti | reverse complement strand
CTGAAGAGCAAGTGTACCTGTCTGATTCTTATTTTGTAAGCTTCCTGTCAGGGGTGTACTCCACCCTGTGAGGTGTGTGGTGTCATCCTGCCCCTAGTGGGGGATGTCTCCCAGTTAGGCTACTCAGGGGTCAGTGACCCACTTGAGCAGGCAGTCTGTCCCTTCTCAGATCTGAACCTCTGTGTTGGGAGATCCACTGCTCTCTTCAAAGCTGTCCGACAGAGTCGTTTGCGTCTGCAGAGATTCCTGCTGCTTTTGTTGTTGTTGTTGTTAACTGTGCCCTGTCCCCAGAGAGCTTCTCCCTCATTTCTACTTGTCTAGTTATAACTGAGCATTTCATGTAATTCCATGTTCTTTCTTCCTATATGAATTACACTTGCGTTTTTTTTTTTTTTAATCTAGTAGTTCTGTAGAGTTTGCAATTAAACATTTACAACAAATTTTAATCCAGTTTCAAGCAACATTATACCATTTCATCAGTAGTGCAGGCATTACATAACAGAGTATTGCTGTTTTTCACTTAACTCATCCTTATGCTATAATCTATCAATGAATTGTTATTATTTGAACAATTATCTCATTACATCAATTAGGAATAAAAAGAATAAAATATTTTATTTTACCTTAATATATGTTTTATCTGATGTTCTTGTTTTTAATGTAAGTCCTATATGTTTGACCTATTGAATGTTTGTTCTTTCTGAAGAGCTTCTTTCTTTATTCTTTTAAAAATATATTTTCTTTGAGACAAGGTGTCACTCTTATTGCCCAGGCTGGAGTGCAGTGGCACAATCTCAGCCTACTGCAGCCTCAAATTGCTGAGCTCAGGTGATTCTCCCACCTCAGCCTCCAAACTATCTAGGACAATTTTTCTTCATCTTCCTTCTTTCTTCTTTCTTTCTTCTTTCTTCCTTCTTTCTTCTCTTCTTCTCTTCCCTCTTCTCTTCTCTTCTCTTTTCTTCTTTTTCTCCTTCTCCTCCTCCTCCTTCTTCTTCTTCCTCCTCCTCTTCTCCTTCTCCTCCTCCTTCTTCTTCTTCCTCCTCCTCTTCTCCTTCTTCTTTTCTTCTTTCCTCCTTCTTCCTTCTTCCTTCTTTCTTCTTTCTTCTTTCTTTTCTTCTTTCTTCTTTCTTTT
>NW_016880066.1:0-1782 GCF_001698545.2 Rhinopithecus bieti | reverse complement strand
TACTGGCAAACTGAATCCAGCAGCACATCAAAAAGCTTACCCACCACGATCAGGTGGGCTTTATCCCTGGGATGCAAGGCTGGTTCAACCTATGCAAATCAATAAACATAATCCATCACATAAACAGAACCATTCAAATTCAGGAAATACGGAGAACATCAGAAAGATACTCCTTGAGAAGAGCAATCCTAAGACACATAATATTCAGATTCACCAAAGTTGAAATGAAGGAAAAAATGTTAAGGACAGCCAGAGAGAAAGGTCAGGTTATCCTCAAAAGAAACCCATGAGACTAACAGCCGATCTCTCAGCAGAAACACTACAAGCCAGAAGAGACTGGGGGCCAATATTCAACATTCTTAAAGAAAAGAATTTTCAACTCAGAATTTCGTATCCAGCCAAACTAAGCCTCATAAGAGAAGGAGAAATAAAATCCTTTACAGACAAGCAAATGCTGATGGATTTTGTCACCACCAGACCTGCCTTACAAAAGCTCCTGAAGGACAGAACAACCAGTGCCAGCCACTGCAAAAACATAGCAAATTGTAAAGACCATCGACACTTTGAAAAAACTGCGTCAACTAATGGGCAAAATAACCAGCTAGCATCATAATGACAGGACCAAATTTATACATAACAATTATAACTTAAATGTAAATGGGCTAAATACCCAATTAAAAGACACAGACTGGCAAATTGGATGAAGATTCAAGACCCATCAGTGTGCTGTATTCAGGAGACCTATCTCATGTGCTAAGATGCACATAGGCTCAAAATAAAGAAATGGAGGAATATTTACTAAGCAAATGGAAAGCAAAACAAGCAAACAAACAAAACTGCAGGGGTTGCAATCTTAGTCTCTGATAAAACAGACTTTAAACTAACAAAGATCAAAAGAGACAGAGAAGGGCATTACATAATGGTAAAGGAATCAAGGCAACAAGAAGAGCTAACTATCCTAAATATATATGCACCCAACACAGGAGCACCAGATTCATAAAGCAAGTTCCAAAAGACCTACAAAGAGACTTAGATTCCCACATAATAATAGTGGGAGACTTTAACATGCCACTGTCAATATTTGACAGATCAACAAGACAGAAAATTAACAGGGATATTAAGTACTTGAACTCAGCTCTGGATGAAGCAAACCTAATATACATCTACAGAACTCTCCACCCCAAATCAACAGAATATACATTCTTCTCTGCACCTCATCACACTTATTCTGAAATTGACCACATAATTGGAAGTAAAACACTCCTCAGCAAATGGAGAACAGAGATCAGAACAAACAGCCTCTCAGACCACAGTGCAATCAAATTAGAACTCAGGACTAAGAAGCTCACTCAAAACCACACAACTACATGGAAACTGAACAACCTGCTCCTAAATAACGAAATTAAGGCAGTAATAAAGATGGTCTTTGTAACCAATGAGTACAAAGACACAACATAGCTGAATCTGTAGGACACATTTAAAGCAGGGTTTAGTGGGCAATTTGTAGCAGTAAATGCCCACAGGAGAAAGCAGGAAAGATCCAAAATCGACACCCTAACATCACAATGAAAAGAACTAGAGAAGCAAGAGCAAACAAATTCAAAAGCTAGCAGAAGACAAGAAATAACTAAGATCAGAGCAGAACTGAAGGAGATAGAGACACAAAAAACCCTTCAAAAAATCAATGAATCCAGGAGCTGGTTTTTTGAAAAGATCAACAAAACAGACCACTAGTCAGACTAATAAAGAAGAAAAGAGAGATGAATAAAATAGACACAATAA
>NW_016880065.1:0-220 GCF_001698545.2 Rhinopithecus bieti | reverse complement strand
AAAGATGGTGGGAGGAGCTGCCTACATGACCTTGTGAAAACCTGAATCTGAGGAATTTGTTATAGACCGGTCCGAAAATTTGAGAAAATGAACTCTTTCTGGGAGTGGGTTTTTTCCACTCTCATTAGGCTGAGCTACCAATTCTTTTTGGGGGCCTTAGTGCCCGCCATGGTCAAGTTCTATAGAAACACCACTCAAAACAGAGATTATCGCTGGGTGC
>NW_016880064.1:0-209 GCF_001698545.2 Rhinopithecus bieti | reverse complement strand
TGCCTCGTCATCCCAAAGTTATAGGATTACAGGACTGAGCCACTAAGCCCAGCCAGAGTAGCCATTCTTTTATTCCTTTTCTTTCCTTTTCAGTTTATGGACTCGCCCCGAATTCTTTCTTCTGTGAGATCCAAGAAACCTCTCTTGGGGTCTGGATCGGGACCCCTTTCCAGTAACAAACTTGCTTAACCTCTCAGACCCTTCCTCTC
>NW_016880062.1:0-1006 GCF_001698545.2 Rhinopithecus bieti | reverse complement strand
TTTTTCCAATTCTATGAAGAAAGTCATTGGTGGCTCAATGGGGATGACATTGAGTCTATAAATTTCCTTGGACAGTAAAGCCATTTTCACAATATTGATTCTTCCTATCCATGAGCATTAATGTTCTTCCTTTTGTTTGTGTACTCTTTATTTTGTTGAGTTGTGGCTTGTAGTTCTCCTTGAAGAGGTCCTTCACATCCCTTGTAAGTTGGATTCCTAGGTATTTTATTCTCTTTGAAGCAATTGTGAATGGGAGTTCACTCATGATTTGGCTCTCTGTTTGTCTGTTATTGGTGTAGAGGAATGCTTGTGATTTTTGCACATTGATTTTGTATCCTGGGAATTTGTTGAAGTTGTTTACCCAGCTTAAGGAGATTTTGGGCTGAGATCATGGGGTTTTCTAAATATACATTTGTGTCATCCGCAAACAGAGACAATTTGACTTCCTCTTTTCCTAATTGAATACCCTAAAAGGTAAATTTCTTTCTCCTGCCTGATTGCTCTGGCCAGAACTTCCAACACTATGTTGAATAGGGGTGGTGAGAGAGGGCCTTCATGTCTTGTGCCAGTTTTCAAAGGAAATGCTTCCAGTTTTTGTTCATTCAGTATGATATTGGCTGTGGGTTTGTCATAAATGGATCCTGTTATTTTGAGGTATGTCCCATCAATACCTAGTTTATTGAGAGATTTTAGCATGAAGGGCTCTTGCATTTTGTCGAAGGCCTTTTCTGCATCTATTGAGATAATCGTGTGGTTTTTGTCTTTGGTTCTGTTTATATGATGGATTATGTTTATTGATTTGCATATGTTGAACCAGCCTTGCATCCCAGGGATGAAGCCAACTTGATCATGGTGGATAAGCTTTTCAATGTGCTGCTGGATTCGGTTTGCCAGTATTTTACTGAAGATTTTTGCATCGATGTTCATCAGGGATATTGGTCTAAAATTCTCTTTTTTTCACTGTATCTCTGCCAGGCTTTGGTATCAGGATGATGCTGGCCTCATA
>NW_016880061.1:0-422 GCF_001698545.2 Rhinopithecus bieti | reverse complement strand
CTACAATGTTAGCTCCTATTTACATTCCTAACTGAACAATGTGTAAAGAGCTACTTAAACTGACATAAAACGCAGATAATCTTATGGCCAAATGCTTAGCGCAAGAAAAAACTTGAATTTGCAAGAGAAGTCCCTCCAAATATAGAAAGGACCAGTATTGTAAGAGGTATGTTAACTAAAATGTGGCAACTTAAGGAGCAGAGCAGGAAGAACCTTTAAGTCGGAAACTGACAACAAGTCAATTTCATAGTCAGTTTCCCTGGTCCTTCCACAACCACCTCTGGGCATCTGTTTTCTCTACAATGAGGTACAATAGTAGCTATTTCAGAGTAGGAAATGGCTTCGGGCAGTGCTAGAATATGATCGTGGCTATATTAAGTTTTACTATTTGTATATTGTAACAAACCTACAATGTGTTTTAC
>NW_016880060.1:0-424 GCF_001698545.2 Rhinopithecus bieti | reverse complement strand
ATTTCCTTCACTGCAAACTACCCCCACTGAGAGAATTGGCATCTGAGTTCATAGTGTTGATTTCTAACATTTTAAGACAAAAAACTCTGTTTCAATTATAAATCAGGTATTTAAATACGAATACTTGCTTCATCAACTATAAGAGCATAAATTGTAAGATACATTTTCTCTACTGACGTGTTAAAATAAAATGTAGGGGAGAAATGTGTGTTTTATAATTAATAAAACAAAATTCCTTAAGGTCTTACCATATGCTTGGCCCCATGCTGTTTTACATTAATTAATTCTCTTAACCTTCACCACAGTCCTATGAGGAGAGTATTTTTATTATTCTCATTCTAAACATTAATAAAGGTCAAAGAAAGGTAATTTTCCCAAAGTTACCCAGATTTTAAGTGGCAATTGTAGGATTTATCTCTATCTT
>NW_016880059.1:0-683 GCF_001698545.2 Rhinopithecus bieti | reverse complement strand
CTCAGGAATGACAACAAACTGAATTTTGCACCCCATTTTTGGAGTGATATTCAGTTAAGCCAAATGAGATGCTCTGCATGTAGTTGGGATGCTGGTTTAATATGCAGCGGATATAAACCAACATCAGAAATAAAATAAAAGGCTGTAAAGGAAAGCACAAAGGAACCTGAGCAATGGCAGGGTCATTTTGTCTGTTAACTTTTCATTTTGCCTAATTTTTCTTCTGGATCATGTTTTAGGGCTTGGTGGATGCCATGATGGAGAGAACCCACTGCCTAAAATCCTCATCTCCTGGTACCCAATGGAGCAGTGACTGGTGAGGGAGGATGGCAGATCCAGGCCTAGGATGCTGCTGGGTGAGGATGCTCATGAGAGGAAGCACACAGGTGTGACACAGGCATCGTTTCAGTTCCCACACATGGTTCAACCCCAAAGAGGGACAGAGAGCCCAAAGATCCTCTAGAGAAAGCAACTGGAATACTTATCTTCCAACTTGAGTGCTCATGGGCTGGCTGACCCAGGGAACAGAAACAGACCCTTAGAGATACAGGATTCCTGATTTCCAGGCTGAATGTGGTAGGCTGAATACTGTCATCAAGTGAACTCACTAGGAGAGTGGTAGGTGCCTGGCCTGCACAGCCATATACTGTCAGTCAAGGATCCTGAGGCAGGATGGAAGCTGT
>NW_016880058.1:0-316 GCF_001698545.2 Rhinopithecus bieti | reverse complement strand
TCCTAATTAACTGAGACCCTTCTCTAGATATTTGGGGTTCACCTAAGGATGAATAAGAAGAGGCAGAGTGGGAACAATGCAGTCTTGGGCTAAGGAGACTTCTTGGAAGCTCTGCTAAAGTGGGGTCTTGCCCTTCGCTACAGTCTAGAGCCCCCTGAGAAGCTTTCACCGTGTCTGGGCCCCACTCTAGATGTTCTGATTTAATTGGTCTGGGGTGGGGCACGGGAAATGGCACTTTTACGGACTCTTCAAGTGATTCTAGTTTATACCTGGGGTAAAAACCACCACATTCTAGCCTCACCATTTGCTGGTTTCA
>NW_016880057.1:0-542 GCF_001698545.2 Rhinopithecus bieti | reverse complement strand
GCCTGCTATCCAAAATTGGTTGTTAGAAGTACCTACTTGCAATCCCATCAGTAGATTTACTTATCACATGGTAAGCGGAATGTCACTCAAACCACAGGTAAACTATTTACAAGACTTCTCTTATCAAAGATCATTAAAATTTAGGCCAAAAGGGAAACCCTGCCCCAAGAGGATTTCCAAAGAATCAAAAGATTTAGTTGGGGAAGAATGTGTGGCCGATAGTGAGGTGATACTACAAAGCAATACATTTGGAACTGTTATAGATTGGGCACCTCGAGATCAATTCTACCACGATTGCACAGGACAAACTCAATCCTGTCCCAGTGCACTAGTGAGTCCAACTGTTGATAGTGACTTAACAGAAAATTTAGACAAACATAAGCACAAAAAATTACAGTCTTTCTACCCTTGGATATGGGGAGAAAAGGGAATCCCTACTCCAAGACCAAAAATAGGAAGTCCTGTTTCTGGTCCTGAACATCCAGAATTATGGAGGCTTACTGTGGCTTCATATCACCTTAGAATTTGGTCTGGAAATCAAA
>NW_016880056.1:0-220 GCF_001698545.2 Rhinopithecus bieti | reverse complement strand
GTACTAAGAATGTTTCTGAGAAACAGCTTTGTGATGTGTGGATTCATTTCACAGAGTTACACCATTCTTTCATGGAGCAGAATGTTAGCAATGTTTTTGGGGAATCTGCAACAGGATATTTGGTAGTGTATTGAAGCCTACGGTGACAAAGGAAATATCCTCAGACAAAAACCTGAAAGAAGCTTTCTGAGAAAATGCTTTCTGATGGGTGAATTGATCT
>NW_016880055.1:0-1826 GCF_001698545.2 Rhinopithecus bieti | reverse complement strand
TGCTATCCCTCCCCTTGCTTCCAACTCCCTGATATGCCCCAGTGTGTGATGTTCCCCTCCCTGTGCCCATATGTTCTCATTGTTCAACACACATTTATGAGTGAGAACATGCAGTGCTTGGTTTTCTGTTCCTGTGTGAGTTTGCTGAGAATGATGGCTTCCAGCTTCATCCATGTCCCTGCAAAGGATATGAACTTAACCTTTTTTGTGGCTGCATAGTATTCCATGGTGTGTATGTGCCACATTTTCTTTATCCAGTCTATCATTGATGGGCATTTGGGTTGGTTCCAAGTCTTTGCTATTGTGAATAGTGCCACAATAAACATACGTGTGCATGTGTCTTTAGAGGAGAATGATTTATAATCCTTTGGGTATATACCCAGTAATGGGATTGCTGGGTCAAATGGTATTTCTAGTTCTAGATCCTTGAGGAATCACCATACTGTCTTGCACAATAGTTGAACTAATTTACACTCCCACCAACAGCATAAAAGCGTTCCTGTTTCTCCACATCTTTGCCAGCATCTGTCATTTCTTGATGATGAGCTTTTTTTCATATGTTTGTTGGCTGCATAAATGGCTCCTTTGGAAAAGTGTCTGCTCATATCCCTTGCCCACGTTTTGATGGGGCTGTTTGTTTTTTTCTTGTAAATTTGTTTAAGTTCGTTGTTGATTATGGATATTAGCCCTTTGTCAGATGGATAGATTGCAAAATTTTCTCCCATTCTGTAGGTTGCCTGTTCACTCTGATGATAGTTTCTTTTGCTGTGCAGAAGCTCTTTAGTTTAATTAGATCCTATTTGTCAAATTTGGCTTTTGTTGTCATTGCTTTTGGTGTTTTAGACATGAAGTCTTTGCCCATGCCTATGTCCTGAGTAGTGTTGCCTAGGTTTTTTTCTAGGGTTTTATGGTTTCAGGTCTGACGTTTAAATCTTTAATCTGTCTTGAGTTAATGTTTGTATAAGGTGTAAGGAAGGGGTCCAGTTTCAGCTTTCTGCATATGGCCAGCCAGTTTTCCCAACACCATTGATTAAATAGGGAATCCTTTCCCCATTACTTGTTTTGTCAGGTTTGTCAAAGATCAAATTGTTGTAGATGTGTGGTGTTATTTCTGAAGCCTCTGTTCTGTTCCATTGGTCTATATGTCTGTTTTGGTATGAGTACCATGCTGTTTTGGTTACTGTAGTCTTGTATAGCTTGAAGTCAGGTAGTGTGATGCCTCCAGCTTTGTTGTTTTGCTTAGGAGTGTCTTGGCTGTATGGGCTTTTTTGGTTCCATATGATATTTAAAGTAGTTTTCTCTAATTCTGTGAATTTTCTAATTCTGTGAAGTAGAATTTTCTAATTCCGTGAAGAAAGTCAATGGTAGTTTGATGGGAATAGCGTTGAATCTATAAATTACTTCGGGCAGTATGGCCATTTTCTTGATATTGATTCTTCCTATCCATGAGCATGGAATGTTTTCCATTTGTTTGTGTCCTCTCTTATTTCCTTGAGCAGTGGTTTGTAGTTCTCCTTGAAGAGGTCCTTCACATCCCTTGTAAGTTGTATTCCTAGGTATTTTATTCTCTTTGTAGCAATTGTGAATGGGAGTTTGCTCATGATTTGGCTCTGTATTAGTCTATTTATGGTGCATAAGAATGCTTGTGATTTTTGCACATGATTTTGTATCCTGAGACTTTGCTGAAGTTGCTTATCAGCTTTGGGAGTTTTGGACCAAGGTGATGGGGTTTTCTAAATATACAATCATGTCATCTGCAAACGGATAGTTTGAGTTCCTCCCTTCCTATTTGAATACCTTTATTGCTTTCTCTTGCCTGATTGCCC
>NW_016880054.1:0-680 GCF_001698545.2 Rhinopithecus bieti | reverse complement strand
TCTGCTTTAGGCTGAACAAAGAATGGTTCTTGAAACTAATTTCCCTTTGTGATCAATTAAAAAAACTCAGTGCTTTCTATCTCATGGGTAGATTATTAAAATAATTACATACCTGATCTTCATTTTAGGTTCTCTCTCTTCAAGATGTTCCCTTCAAAACTACTTTGACTGATTAGTCTCTTTTGAATTACATTACACTCTGTATTTTCTTCACAAGCTCATCAGGGTAAATCCTGCCTTTATATTTGTTATAAAAATTCCCTCTTTTTTTTTTCAAGTCTTATTTGAGCTGAAAGCTTTCCACAAAATGTCTCCTATGCCACAAAGCCTTATTTTACTGATCTCTCCTGTCCTCCTTGCTCAAGCTCATTTAGGAATGCTTTTTTATGAAAATATTCAAGCAATACTTTTTTTTAAAAAAAAGTATGAACATATAGTATTTTCAATTTGAACACAAAATACTGCTCTACTTGAAAACAGGTTTTAGAAACAATTAAATATTTCTAGAAGGAGAATCAATGTGTCATAAATATCATAATCCAATTTTCCTGTTTGTACTAAAACATTAGCAAATATTTACTGAGAAATTGCTATCTGCCTGAAAGTATAATGCTTTTGATACACGTTATACCATAAAAACTAGGTACTATTATTAGTAGTATTTTAAGAGTAAAATATTG
>NW_016880053.1:0-420 GCF_001698545.2 Rhinopithecus bieti | reverse complement strand
CACTGCTATTTACCATGTTGTATTAAGGCAGATGCCAGCCAACATTTGAGATTGTGTTGCAAACTATAGTTTTTGTTTTTAATGTTGATATCTTTGCCTGCTGTAAGTTTGTAAGCATAGAGGCCGTTTTGTCTCTTTTTATTAAATATCTCCTTCCATAGCATAGATGCTCAAAGAAGGGCGATGCACATAATTACCTAAGGCACACAAGTGATTAAGCAATGTGCAAAACACACACAGAGGTGTGGTACTCAACCCTTGTGAGTCTAAGCAGTACAAGTCCATTAAAATTAATGTGCAAAATCACAAGCATTCTTATACACCAGTAACAGACAAGCAGAGAGCCAAATCAGGAATGAACTTCCATTCACAATTGCTTCAAAGAGAATAAAATACCTAGGAATCCAGCTTACAAGATAA
>NW_016880052.1:0-811 GCF_001698545.2 Rhinopithecus bieti | reverse complement strand
CTCGATGGTCGCTGTCTCTTTGGAACTGTTGGGTATACCTGCTGACTAACAGCAGACAGAACAGGCACACAAGGATTAATATGAAATTTTCATTAGTAGTACTTTATATGGTCTTAACGGAAGTGACAGGGTTAAGATTTGCGAGGCCATCAGCAACTCCTGCAATTGCCTCAGTTTCTGGCACCAACACAGAGATCACATACTTCACCAAGTAATAAAATATCACAAAGCAAGTGGAGGCAGGATGAGATCACAGGATGGCGTTAAAATTAAAATTAAAATTGCTAATGTAATTTCGGGCATGCATTGTCATTGATAACATCTTATCAAGAAACAGAGTTTGAGAGCAGACAACCTGTCTGACCAAAATGTATTAGGCGTGAATTTCCTTGTCCTAATAAGCCTGGGAGCGCTACAGGAGACCGGGGCTTATTTCATCCCTTCAGCTTCAACCGTAAAAGACAGCACGCTTCCAAGGGGGTCATTTAGAGGCCTACCCTCAGAGCGCGTTCTCTTTCTCAGGGATACTCCTTGTTGAGAAAAAGAATTCATTGATATTTCTCCTATTTGCTTTTAAAAAGAGGAGAAATATGGCTCTGTTCTGTCCGGCTCACCAGTGGCCTTTTCAAGGTTACCTCCCTTGTTCCCTGAACATTGCTGTTATCCTGTTCTTTTTTCAAGATGCCCAGATTTCATATCGTTCAAACACACATGCTCTACAAACAATTTGTGCAGTTAACTCAATCATCACAGGGTCCTGAGGTGACATATATCCTCCTCAGCTTACAAAGAAGATGATGGGATTAAGAGA
>NW_016880051.1:0-262 GCF_001698545.2 Rhinopithecus bieti | reverse complement strand
CGGCCGGACTGGCAGGGGAAACCCTAGGTCACACCCTCATAGAAAGCAACAAGTTGTACCAACAATTTGCCGTTGCTATGGAGGAGTCAGCTGAGTCCCTTGCCTCCCTTCAGTGACAGCTCACATCCCTAGCCCAGGTAACCTTGCAGAACCGGAGGGCCCTAGACCTACTCACTGCTGAAAAAGGTGGTACATGCATGTTCCTGAAGGAAGACTGTTGTTTTTATATAAATGAATCAGGGCTTGTAGAGAACCGGGTCCA
>NW_016880050.1:0-1845 GCF_001698545.2 Rhinopithecus bieti | reverse complement strand
AAAACAGAGAGGCTAATTGTGATCAGCATCAGGACTTGAATTCCTGCTCCTTCCTTTCTTCCAAAATTCTTCAATGAAATGGGCTATATTAACAGAATTGTGAGCATTTCCTCTAATGTGAATGGCTAGCGGAAGATACAGAAGTCAAGAAAATCATGTTGAGAACAGAAAAACAAAAAACCTTTAGAGACTCTGAGAAGAGATGGAATAGGCTGATAAAGGTTGCCACAGTTCAGTGATCTTCACTAAATTTGAGGAAAGCGCCAAAGTCCATATGTTTGAAATATATTCTTTCCTGAGTCAAGTATAGGCTGGGATTGATTAAGTAAAATTCTTAGGAGAGAAAACAAAGCCCAGATATCCAAGGAATGCATGAATTACCATAAAATTCACTTTAAACCTTCACATTAAGACCCACATAAAAGGTGCTTAAATTCAAGAATGTGTTGGATGATGTAAAATGGAGAAATATATGGATAATTTAGAAAGTAGTGTAGAAAAGTAATGAAATAAACAATTGCCAAGAAATTTCCCAAATGTAATGAAACACAGAAATTTACAGCTACAGGGTATTAAATGAACATCAAAGAAGCCCATGATATAAGACAATATTTCAATAACAAAATAGCAAGCCACAGAATGGGAGAAACATTTGCAATGTATATATCTTACAAGAGAAATATATGCAGAATATGCAATAAAACATCAATAAAAAGACAAAATATTTTAACAGACATGTCACAAAAGAAGATATGCATAAGGCAGATAAAGCAGTTGAAAAAAATGTCATCTGAACAAATGCAAATTAAAACAACAGTGAATAGTCTGCTAAAAATGTAGGAAGCTGGAAAGGTCATTTTTCCCAAAGTTACAAAATCATGAAGATAGCTAAATGACCTACAGAATTACAACTTTTCTTGAACCCATCACAAAGCTGAGCTTTTAGGGTATCCAATAACCTAAAATAGAAGAAAACAGAGGAGACTACACAGTGATATGGGATATAATTGATTGCTTATCTTGAAGAGATGCCTGATATTGTACAAAACTGAGAATGTCTTTTCCCCTTCACCACATTACTGTCCCCATCCTAAAGACAAAGTAACATGAATGGATATTTAAGCCTGTGGTCTTCTAAGGTGTGACCACAGCAATCACAATACCAAACCTTGATCTAATCATAACTGCAGTTGACTCTTGAACAAAAGGGGTTTGAACTGTGTGAGTCCACTTATACATGAAGTTTCTTCTGCTTTTCCTACCCCTGACACAGTAAGACAAATTATTCTTTTTCCTCTTCCTCGTCAGCCTACTAAGTGTGAAGACAACGTGGATGAAGACCTTTTTGATGATCCACTTCCACTTAATGAATAGGAAATAATAAATATATGTTCTCTTCCATACGATTATCTTAATAACATTTTCCTTACTCTAGCTTACTTTATTACCACAATGAGATACCATCTCACACCAGTTAGAATGGCAAGCATTAAAATGTCAGGAAACAACAGGTGCTGGAGAGTATGTGGAGAAATAGGAACACTTTTACACTGTTGGTGGGATTGTAAACTAGTTCAACCATTATGGAAAACAGTATGGCAATTCCTCAAGTATCTAAAACTAGAAGTACCATATGACCCAGCCATCCCATTACTGGGTATATACCCAAAGGATTATAAATCATGCTGCTATAAAGACACATGCACACGTATGTTCATTGCGGCACTATTCACAATAGCAAAGACTTGGAATCAACCCAAATGTCCATCTGTGACAGACTGGATTAAGAAAATGTGGCGCATATACACCATGGAATACTATGTAGCCATAAAAAAAGATGAGTTC
>NW_016880049.1:0-418 GCF_001698545.2 Rhinopithecus bieti | reverse complement strand
ATTTTCTAGAGTTCAGAAAAATCATTATGCATAAAGATGGTACAGCATTTTTTACAATAGTAGAGAAATTGAAATAGCTTAAATGTCCAGGAATAGGGAGTTGGTTAAGTGCATCTGCATGGTATAATAGCTGCTTAGTTCTTAAAAATGGCATTTCTCGGCCGGGCGCAGTGGCTCAAGCCTGTAATCCCAGCACTTTGGGAGGCCGAGACGGGCGGATCACGAGGTCAGGAGATCGAGACCATCCTGGCTAACATGGTGAAACCCCGTCTCTACTAAAAATACAAAAAACTAGCCGGGCGACGTGGCGGGCGCCTGTAGTCCCAGCTACTAGGAAGGCTGAGGCAGGAGAATGGCGTGAACCCGGGAGGCGAAGCTTGCAGTGAGCTGAGATCTGGCCACTGCACTCCAGCCTGGG
>NW_016880048.1:0-1205 GCF_001698545.2 Rhinopithecus bieti | reverse complement strand
AAATAAATGTCGTATGTTCTTCAAATTCAAATTTAATATCTTTTCGACTTCTATTTGAATGGACATTCTCAGATGTGAGAAAAGCTGCATACTTCTGACAGTTGCCTACGTCTCCATTCTAGACAAGTTTTATAAATCCGTGGTGTATTCAAGTTAGGAAGTGTTTAATCTTAAGAAACAAAGAAAAATTGAGCCTGAATAAACATGATATACTTTCCACAAGAATAAGTCAGTGTCTGTATTACTCAACATTATATCCCCATTTCTGAGCATAATACTTGGAACTTGGTGGATTTTTGATAAATATTTACTGAGCAATTATGTGCAGTACAGATATGTGATCTATTTCTCCGCTGATTATCAGGATTGATTTGGGATGTATTGGTAAGGGAAATATTTGAATCAAATAAGAGAAATGCATCTTACTTTAAATAATTGGACATAGCTGTTCTATATTACAGGGAAGGATCAGCAAACATTTTCTGTAAGGAGCCAGATGTAAATATTTTCATCTCTATGGCAGTATAGTCTGTCTCAATGATGCAACTCTACCATTATAGCACTGAAGCAGCCATAAACAATATATAACAAATGGGTGTGATTGTGTTTTCAATTAGACTTGATTTACAAAAACAAAGGGAAGTCTGCATTTGGCCTGTGGTCAGTAGTTTGCTGATCCCTGTTATAGAGGAATTTGTGAAAGATCTGTAATGTTATAAGATAATTTATTTCATCTAGACCAACAGTTCTCAATATTTTGGTCTCAGGACCTCTTTATACTTTAAAAATTATTGAGGACTCTAAAATGCTTTTTTGATTTTATGTGGTTTATATCTATAAATATTTGCCATATTAGAAATTTAAGGATTAGAGACTTAAATGTTAGACATAAAACCATAAAAACCCTAGAAGAAAACCTATGTAATACCATTCAGGACATAGGCATGGGCAAGGACTTCATGTCTAAAACACCAAAAGCAACGGCAACAAAAGCGAAAATTGACAAACGGGATCTAATTAAACCAAAGATCTTCTGCACAGCAAAAGAAACTACCATCAGAGTGAACAGGCAACCTACAGAATGGGAGAAAATTTTTGCAATCTACTCATCTGACAAAGGGCTAATATCCAGAACCTATAAAGAACTCCATTAAATTTACAAGAAAAAAAACAAACAACCCCATCAAAAAGTGGGCAAAGGATAT
>NW_016880047.1:0-618 GCF_001698545.2 Rhinopithecus bieti | reverse complement strand
CAAAACTGGAAAAAAGCCTTCTGACAAACCGCATTGAGATGTGTGAATGCAACGCACAGAGTTACAAGTTTCTCTTCAGTGATCACGTGGCTAACACAGTTTTGTTGAAAACTGCAGTGGGATACTTCTTAGCACAATGAAGCCATGGTGACAAAGGAAATATCCTCAGATAAAAACTAGAAAGAAGCTTTCTTAGAAACTTCTGGGTGATGTGTGAATTCATCTCACAGAGTTACACTTACGTTTCGTGGAGCAGTCCATTAACACTGTCTTTGAGGAACCTGAGAAGGGCTACTTAGCAATGCACTGAGGCCTACGCTGGTAAAGGAAATATCATCAGTTTAAAAAGTGAAAGAAGCTTTCTGAGAAACTTTTTTGTGATCTATGAATACATTTCACGGAGTTACAACTTAGTCCTCAGGAACCAGTTTGCTAACACTCTTTTCTGGAATCTGCAAAGTGATATTTGGGAACCCATTGGGGCTCATTGTGAAAAGGAAATATCCTCAGATAATAAATAGAGAGAAGTTTTCTGAGAGTTTGCTTTCTGTTGTGTGACTTCATCCCACAGAGTTCCCCCCTTCCCCTCCTGGAACAGTTAGCTAACACTGTTGTCAT
>NW_016880046.1:0-811 GCF_001698545.2 Rhinopithecus bieti | reverse complement strand
TGAAGGATTTTTTATGTCTCTATCTCCTTCAGTTCTGTTCTGATCTTAGTTATTTCTTGCATTCTGCTCTTTTGAATTTGTTTGTTCTTGCTTCTCTAGTTCTTTTAATTGTGATGTTAGGGTGTCGATTTTAGATCTTTCCTACTTTCTCTTGTGGGCATTTAGTGCTATAAATTTCCCTCTACACACTGCTTTAAATGTGTCCCAGAGATTCTGGTACGTTGTGTCTTTGTTCTCATTAGTTTCAAAGAACATCTTTATTATGCCTTCATTTCGTTATTTACCCAGTAGTCATTCGGGAGTAGGTTGTTCAGTTCCTACATAGCTGTGTGGTTTTGAGTGAGCTTATTAATCCTGAGTTCTAATTTGATTGTACTGTGGTCTGAGAGATAGTTTGTTGTGATATCTGTTCTTTTGCATTTGCTGAGGAGTGTTTTATTTCCAATTATGTGGTCAATTTTAGAATAAGTGTGTTGTGGTACTGAGAAGAATGTATATTCTGTTGATTTGGGGTGGAGAGTTCTGTAGATGTCTACTAGGTTCACTTGGTGCAGAGCTGAGTTCAATTCCTGGATATCCGTATTAATTTTCTGTCTTGTTGCTCTGTCTAATGTTGACAGTGGGGTGTTAAAGTCTCCCACTATTATTGTGTGGGAGTCTAAGTCTCTTTGTAGGTCTCTGAGAACTTGCTTTATGAATCTGGGTGCTCCTGTATTGGGCACATATATATTTAGGTTAGTTAGCTCTTCTTGATGAATTGATCCCCTTACCATTATGTAGTGGCTTTCTTTGTCTCTTTTGATCTTTGTTG
>NW_016880045.1:0-1205 GCF_001698545.2 Rhinopithecus bieti | reverse complement strand
AACAGTGTAACTCTGTGAGATGAATTCACACATCACAAAGCAGTTTCTCACAAAGCCTCCTTCTAGGTTTTATCGCAGGATATTTACTTTTTCACTATAGGCCTCAACGGGCTCCGAAATATCCCTTTGCAGATTCCATGAAACAGTGTCAGAAAACTGCTCCATGAAAAGAAAGGTGTAGCTCTTTGATATGAATTCACACATCACAAAAACTTTCTAAGAAAGATTCTTTCTAGTCTTCATCCAATGATATTCCCTTTGTCACTGTAGGCTTCAATGTGATCCAAAATATCCCTTTTCAAATTCCCCAAAAACAGTGCTACTAAACTGCTCTATGAAAAGTTTTGTGTAAATCAGTGAGATGAATTCACGAATCACAAAGTATTTTCTCAGAAAACTTCCTTCTAGTTTTTGTCTAAGGATATATCCTTTGTCAAAATAAACTTCAATGCACTCTGAAATATCCCATTGCAAATTCCAAGAAAACAGTGCTAGCAAACTGCTCAATGAAAAGAACAGTGTAGCTCTGTGAAATGAATTCACACATCATAAAGAAGTTTCTCAAAATGTTTCTTTCTAGTTTGTATTTGAGGATATTTATTTTTTCACTGGAGGCCTCAATGCACTCCCAAATATCCATTTGCAGATTACATGAAAACACTGTTAGCAAACTCCTCCATGAAAAGTAAGGTGTAACCCTGTGAGAGGAATTCAATCATCGCAAAGAACTTTCTCAGAAATCTTCTTTCTAGTTTCTATCTGAGGATATTCAGTTTGTCACCATAGGCTTTAATGCAATTGAAAATATCTATCCCCTCTCAGATTAACTGAAAACAGTGCTACCAAACTGTTCCATGAAAAGAATCACGTAACTCTGTGAGATGAATTAAACCATCACAAAGCGGCTTCTCAGAAATTTTCTTTCTAGGTTTTACATGAGAATGTTTCCTTTGTCACCATAAGCTTCAACGTGCTCCAAAATATGCCATTGCACATTCCAAGAAAACAGTGTTAGCAAACTGCTCAGTGAAAAGAACAGTATAACTCTGTGAGATGAATTCACACATCACAAACCAGTTTCTCAGAAATCTTCTTTCTACTTTTTGTCTGAGGATATTTGGTATTTCACTACAGACTTCAATATGCTCCCAAATATCCTTTTGCAGATTACATGAAAACAGTGTTAGCAAGCTGCTCCATGAAAA
>NW_016880044.1:0-812 GCF_001698545.2 Rhinopithecus bieti | reverse complement strand
GTCTATCAATTTTATTGATCTTTTCAAAAAACCAGTTCCCGGATTCACTGATTTTTTGAAGTGTTTTTTGTCTCTCTGTCTCCTTCATTTCTGCTCTGATCTTCGTTATTTCTTGCCTTCTGCTAGTTTTTAAATGTGTTTGCTCTTGCTTCTCTAGTTCTTTTAATTGTGATGTTAGGGTGTCAATTTTAGATCTTTCCTGCTTTCTCTTGTGGGCATTTAGTGCTATAAATTTCCCTCTACACACTGCTTTAAATGTGTCCCAGAGACACATTTGTGTTGTATCTTTGTTCTCTTTGGTTTCAAAGAACATCTTTTTTTTTTGCCTTCATTTCGTTATGTACCCAGTAGTCATTTAGGAGCAAGTTGTTCAGTTTCCATGTAGTTGAGCGGTTTTGATTGAGTTTCTTAGTCCTGAGTTCTAGTTTGATTGCACTGTGATCTGAGAGACCGTTTGTTATAATTTCTGTTTTACATTTGCTGAGGAGTGCTTTACTTCCAACTATGTGGTCGGTTTTGGAATAAGTGCAATGTGGTGCTGAGAAGAATGTATATTCTGTTGATTTGTGGTGGAGAGTTCTGTGGATGTCTATTAGGTCTGCATGGTGCAAAGCTGAGTTCAATTCCTGGATATCCTTGTTAAGTTTCTGTCTCGTTGATCTGTCTAAGGTTGACAGTGGGGTGTTTAAGTCTCCCATTATTATTGTGTGGGTGTCTAAGTGTCTTTGTAAGTCTCTAAGGACATGCTTTATGAATCTGGTGTTCCTATATTGGGTGCATATATATTTAAGATAGTTAGCTCTTCCTGATGA
>NW_016880043.1:0-1829 GCF_001698545.2 Rhinopithecus bieti | reverse complement strand
GCCAAAAAGACTTTTATCAGCACAAGTTTGAACAAACTGATGTATGCAGGCCCTGAGTGGTTATTTTTGTTTCCAAGTCTGGACATAGAATCACTTGTTCAATTTCCTGCTGGGTTATATCAAGTGGTTTTAACATGTAAATCTCTGATAAGGAAACTGACTAATTTATGTAGATTACCCATCTGAATTGCTGTCAGGATTGCCTTAATTTTTTCTGCTTCCTTTACTTCTTTACTTTTTCTCAGTCATTATTATTACCATTACCAGGACTATCAAGTACAACTTTATTCAGTATATGTTTAGAAAATGTTCTTACTAAAACTTAAAAAAAAAAAAAACAAAACCAAAAAACCAAAACAAACAAAAACCCTCCGCATTCCTGAAGTGTGTGTGGGAGTTCTGTTAGTTTGAATGTCTGTGCTTTACAACCCGGATTCAAAATAAATATGCCTCTCAGACTCCATCACGTCCTTGACAATCAGAAGATTGTTCATTTGTTTTAATTAAAAATTTTAAAAATGAGAAATGACCTGAACTACTTCCGTTTTATTTCTATTCCTTAACCAGCCTCACCCTACTTCAGGCAATGGAGCTTCCCTAATCTCTAAATTGAAATCCTGCAAGCTGCTTGAGCACTAGATTCTAGAACCTGCTCTGGCTATAACATGAAGTAAGTTGATCCCTGTGAGATTTTTCCATGCAGTAGCTTGATCAAAGCTACTGGTTCCCACCCAACCCCGGCCAAAGGAACACCAAATTGAGCCACCGTCCACCAAGAAAACACCTCCATAAGAACCCAAAGTCAGGTGAGCGATCACAGTACCTGTGCTTAACATCACAGCGAGGAAAGAAGCACTGAAGAGAAAAGGAAAGACGGTGTCGAATCAATGACGCCACCCTGCCCCCATCCCCTGGCAACAGCTGTGTGGCAAGAAGAGAGAATCAAATAATTGTTAATTCTATGCCCAAATACACAGACTGGGGTGGCGTCTTAATCTGTTCATGCTGCTATAACAAAATACCACAGACCTATTTATAAACAACAGAAATTTATTTTTCACAGTTCTGGAGGCTGGGAAGTCTGAGATGGAGGTCCTGGCAGGTTCTGTGTCTGGTGAGGGCTGCTTTCTGCTTCCAAGATGGCAGCTTGTTGTTTCACCTGGCGAAAGAGATGGAAGGGCAAAAGGGTCCTAGCTGGTTTTCCCCAGCCCTTTTATAAGGCACTAATCCCATCTATAAGGGCAGAGCACTCATGGCCTAATCACCTCCTAAAGGCCCCACCTCTTGACGCTGTTGTCTTGGGGATAGCGTTTCAACGTTATTTTGTGAATTTTGGAAGGGACACGAACATTCAAGCCATAGTAGGAAGACTGAGTCAACAGAAACCTGTACAGTAGTCTCCCTTATCTGCAATTTCACTTTCCGAGGTTTCAGTTATCTTCAGTCATCCATGATCCAAAAGTATTAAATGAAAAATTCCAGAAATAAACAATCCATAAATTTTAAATTGCGTGCCATTCTGAGCAGCATGATGAACTCTCTTACCATTCTGCCCAGGTCGTGAATCATGCCTTTGTCTAGCGTATCCACACTGCAGAAACTCCCCACCCTTAGTCATGTAGTAGTCATCTCAGTTCTCACATGGAAAAGGCATGTATATGTAGGGTCAGTACTACTCGAGGTTTCAGGCATTCACTGGGAGTCTTGGAATGTATCCCACCACTGTAACCAATATCTGATGCTATTCTCACACCAAGCTGGTAAACTTGGCCTAAACAAAGTCCCAAGCTGCCCCCAGACTTGTGAGCTAGGTCTCTTGTCTAGAAACA
>NW_016880042.1:0-3536 GCF_001698545.2 Rhinopithecus bieti | reverse complement strand
AGGTTTTTTAAAAAAATGACTTAAAAGCTAGATTTCAAGGCTTAAAAACCTGCCTATAATTGTATTTCCTACAGAATACCCATTCCTCCTCCAATTAAAAATGTTTAAGTATTGTTGAGACTAAGGTAGTTCTTTCAGAAATTTTGCATTTTCAATTTTATGCTATTTTGAGCCATACTACTCTTCTGAGTATTATCAAATTGTATTTCATAATCTGTGTTACTCCATGTGGTACTGGAATATGTATAGTCACACTTTAAATAAGGCATTTCCAAAAATTAATCCTACTATTTCTAGAATTATTTTACCCTTGATGATGTTGTTTTATATTTACTTTATTTTGTTTTCTCTCCTCCATCTTTTTCTTTCTTCCTTTGCATCCTTTCCCTCAACTACATATTTCTTTTCCCATGCTGTCTACTGCTTTTTTCCCCTTGTAATCTCTTATTCCTCTTCTCTTTGCCTTTTCTTCCCCTTCTCTTGGGGTTTTTAGCATGATCTCCGTGGAACACCATGTATGGATGGGCTTCAGGAGATCCAAAGGTACTCTGAAAGTGAGTGCAAGTCACTTATATTGAAAGTGGGTTATTTCTTGTGCTTGTTAAGTATCCATCAAGTCCCAAAGAAGCAAGTGAATGACCAGAAAATTGTAAAGAAAACCCCAATCACCTCTCTCAAATTCCCCTTTGTGTTTCCCTCTTCTTTCCATCTACTGTCCTATGCAAAGCAAACTACCAGGGAAGTGCTATGATGTTTCCTCTCATTTTCGTTTCCAGACTTTCTTTTCTACTTTCACTTGAAAAGATGAAATGTTTTCCCTTAAGAAACTGCACTGTACTGGCAGGAAGGAATTAGTTCCTGTCAGTGTCATATGGGAGGAAAAAACAACAACCTGCAAATGCAATGCTGGAGAACCTCGCAGCTGATGATTCTCAGGAATAGGAACCAGTAGGATGCTTCGCTTCTAAGCACCCCTTGCTGCATTCATGTGTGAAGGATAAAACATCATCTGCTGTTTTCCAGTTGATTTTGAAGAAAAAAACAGATATCTTGCAACTTTTAACCCACTGCTACAATGACAAATGTGAAAATTTTTAAGAGAAGGCCAACCATTCTTCCACCACAATTTTCTGAAACAGGTTAGAATTATATACATTTCCCCTTTCTCTTTGCTCATGACATTTTCTATGCCTCAAGATTTTTCCTCAGCATATTCTGAATTTAATAGACTACTACTAATTCATTGAGACAACTTAAATGCAGCCTTTGGTATGAAACATTCCGTCATTTAAATGTACTCTGCTGTCACCTTTTTCTAGTCATATATGCAATGCATTATCAAAGCTATGCGTGCCTTTTAGCAGAGGTGGTGTCTAATTCATCTTTATATGTTCCAGTATCTATAAAAGCAGACAGTTTGTAGGTATGCAAATTATGTAGAATGATTGGATAAATGAATAAATGCATTTTAAGTTCAAAAGAGCATTTATTTAAGTTGCAATACCCAAAATCAAAGCCAATTAATTCCTTTTATAAGATGCTTATATGGTTTGGCTGTGTCCCCACCCAAATCTCAACTTGAATTGTATCTATCAGAATTCCCATGTGTGGTGGGAGGTTACCAGGCGGAGGTAATTGAATCATGGGGGCCAGTCTTTCCTGTGTTATTCTTTTGATAGTGAATAAGTCTCACCAGAACTGATGAGTTTTTCAGGGGTTTTCGCTTTTGCTTCTTGCTTATTTTCTCTTACCACCACCATGTACAAAGTGTCTTTCACCTCCTGCTGTCTGAAACTGTAAGTCCAATTAAAACTCTTTTTCTTCCCAGTCTCAGATATGTCTTTAGCAGCAGTGTGAAAATGGACTAATACAGTAAATTGATAATAGTAGAGTGGGGCATTGCTGAGAAGATACCCCAAAATATGGAAGCAACTTTGGAACTGGGTAACAGGTAGAGGTTGGAACAATTCTTAGGACTCAGAAGAAGACAGGAAAATGTGGGAAAGTTTGGAACTTCCTAGAGACTTGTTGAATGGCTTTGCCCAAAATGCTGATAGTGATATGGACAATAAGGTCCAGGCTGAGGTGGTCTCAGATGAAGATGAGAAACTTGTTGGGAACTGGAGAAAAGGTGACTCTTGTTACGTTTTCACAAAGAGACTGGCAGTATTTTGCCCCTTCCCTAGAGATTTGTGAAACTTTGAACTTGAGAGAGATGATTTGGGGTAAATGACAGAAGACATTTCTAAGCAGCAAAGCATTCAAGAAGTGACTTGGGTGCTGTTAAAGAGATTCAGTTTTACAAGGGAAGCAGAGAATAAAAGTTTGGAAAAATTTCAGCCTGAATTGCAATAGAAAAAAAAAAACCCAATTTCTGGGGAGAAATGCAAGCCACCTGAAGAAATCTGCATAAGTAGCAAGGAGCCTAGTGTTAATTCCAAAGACCACGGGGAAAATGTCTCCAGGTCATGTCAGAGACATTCACAACAGCTCTTCCCATCACAGGCCCAGCGGCCCAGGAAGAAAAAGTGATTTCCTTGTCTGGGCCCAGGTTCCCAGTGCTGTGTGCAGCCTAGGGACTTGGTGCCCTGTGTACCAGCTTCTCCAGTCATGGCTGAAGGGGGTCAACATACAGCTTGACCTGTGGCTTCAGTGGCTGGAAGCCCCAAGCCTTGGCAGTTCCCATGTGATATTGAGCCTACAGGTTCACAGAAGTCAAGAATTGAGGTTTGGGAACCACTGCCTAGATTTCAGAAGATGTATGGAAATGTCTGGATGCCCAGGCAAAAGTTTGCTGCACGGATGGGGCCCTCATGAAGAACCTCTGCTAGGGCAGTGTGGAAGGGAAATGGGGGGTTGGAGTCCCTACACAGAGTCCCTACTGGGGCACTGTCTAGTGGAGCTGTGAGAAAAGGGCCATCGTCTGGCAAACCCCAGAATGCTAGATCCACCAACAGCTCGCACTGTGAGCCTGGAAAAGCCATAGACACTCAGCACCAGCTTGAGAAAGCAGCTGGGAGGGAGGCTGTACCTTGCACAGTCACAAGGGTGGAACTGCCCAAGAACATGGGAACCCACCTCTTGCATCCACGTGACCTGAATGTGAGACCTGGAGTCAAAGGAGATCATATTGGAGCTTAAAAATTTGACTGCCTATATTTAGAAAACCCCATTGTTTCAGCCCAAAATCTCCTTAAGCTGATAAGCAACTTCAGCAAAGTCTCAGGATACAAAATCAATGTGCAAAAATCACAAGCTTTCTTATACACCAATAACAGACAAACAGAGAGCCAAATCATGAATGAACTCCCATTCAAAATTGCTTCAAAGAGAATAAAATACCTAGGAATCCAACTTACAAGGGATGTGAAGGACCTCTTCAAGGAGAACTACAAACCACTGCTCAGTGAAATAAAAGAGGACACAAAGAAATGGAAGAACATTCCATGCTCATGCATAGGAAGAATCAATATTGTGAAAACAGCCATACTGCCCAAGGTAATCTATAGATTCAATGCCATCCCCATTAAGCTACC
>NW_016880041.1:0-214 GCF_001698545.2 Rhinopithecus bieti | reverse complement strand
CCAATCAGTTTAGGTATAGGATTTTATTGATTTCAGTGTGCATTTATTTGGATGTTAGTAATTAGAGGATTCCACAAAATGAGATAGAGAATACCCAGAAACATACTCATTCTAGACTCTTAACTGTCCTTACCCTCCCATCCAAGCTTCTCAGATTGACTCCTTCTAATGTGTCAAGATTAAACCAAAACCTTACCTATTGAGAACAAAATAG
>NW_016880040.1:0-262 GCF_001698545.2 Rhinopithecus bieti | reverse complement strand
GTATTCACAAACCCTGAGCTAGACACAGAGTGCTGATTGGTGTATTTACAATCCTTGAGCTAGACACAGAGTGCTAGAGGGAAAAGTTCTCCAAGTCCCCACTAGGTTAGCTAGATACAGAGTGCTGACTGGTGCACATACAATCCTTCCGCTAGATACAAAAGTTCTCCAAGTCCCCATCCGGTTCAGGAACCCAGCTGGCTTCACCCAGTGGGTCCTGCACCAGGGCTGCAGGCGGAGCTGCCCGCCAGTCCCGAGCCGC
>NW_016880039.1:0-3542 GCF_001698545.2 Rhinopithecus bieti | reverse complement strand
TTATTTATCAAAAAGTGGGCAAAGGATATGAACAGACATGTCTCAAGACATTTATGTGGCCAAAAAACATATGAAGAAAAGCTCACCATCACTGGTCATTAGAGAAATGCAAAGCAAAACCACAATGAGATACCATCTCATGCCAGTTAGAATGGCAATCATTAAAAAGTCAGGAAACAACAGATGCTAGAGAGGATGTGGAGAAATAGGAATGCTTTTACACTGTTGGTGGGAGTGTAAATTAGTTCAACCATTGTGGAAGACAGTGTGGCAATTCCTCAAGGATCTAGAACCAGAAATACCATTTGACCCAGTGATCTGATTACTGGGTATATACCCAAAGGATTATAAATCATTCTGCTATAAAGACACGTGTACACGTATGTTTATTGCAGCACTGTTCACAATAGCAAAGACTTGGAACCAACCCAAATGCCTATCAATGATAGACTGGATAAAGAAAATGTGGCACATATACACCATGGAGTACTATGCAGCCTTAAAAAAGGATGAGTGCATGTCCTTTGCAGGGACATGGATAAAGCTGGAAACCATCATTCTCAGAAAACTAACACAAGAACAGAAAACAAAACACTACATGTTCTCACTCATAAGTGGGAGTTGAACAATGAGAACATATGGACTCAGGGAGGTGAATATCACACACGGGGGCCTGTCAGAGAGTAGGGGCTAGGGGAGGGATAGCATTAGGAGAAATACCTAATGTAGATGACGGGTTGATGGATGCAGCAAACCACCATAGCTCGTGTATACCTATGTAACAAACCTCCACATTCTGCACATGTACCCCAGAACTTAAAGTATAATAATAATTTTAAAAAGCAAAATAAAAAAAATGCATTTTGTAAGGCTATAGCTGCCATAGATAGTTAATCCTCTGATGAATGTGGCCAAAGCAAATTGAAAATCTTCTGGAAGGGATTCACCGTTTTGATGTCATTAAAATATTCATGATTCAAGGGAGGAGATCAAAATATCCATATTAGCAGGAGTTTGGAAGAAGTTCATTCTACCCCTCATAAATGACTTTGAGGGTTTCAAGACTTCTGTGGAAGAAGTAACTGCAAAGGTGGTAGGAATAACAAGAGAACCAGAATTAGAAGTGGAACCTGAAGATGTGACTGAATTGCTGCAATCTCATAAAACCTTAACAGACAAGGAGTTGCTTCTTATGTGTGAGCAAAGAAAGTGGTTTCTTGAGATGGAATCTACTCCTGGTGAAGATACTGTGAACACTGTTGAAATGACAACAAAGGATTTAGAATATTCCGTAAACTTAGTTGATAAAGTAGTGGCAGGGTTTGAGAGGATTGACTCCAATTTTGAAAGAAGTCAGGCCAGGCACGGTGGCTCACGCCTATAATCCCAGCACTTTGGGAGGCCAAGGCATTTGGATTGCTTGATCCCAGGAGTTCAAGACCACCTGGGCACCATAGGGAAACCCCAACTCTACAAAAAAAATTTTAGTTGGGTGTGGTGGCATGTGTCTGAAGTCCCAGCTACTCAAGAGACTGAGGTAGGAGGATTGCTTGAGCCCAGGAAGGTAGAGACCACAGTAAAGCTGTGATCATGCCACTGCACTCCAGCCTGGGTGACAGAGTGATTCTGTCTGAAAGAGAAGAGAGGAGAGAGGAGAGGGAAATCCTACTGCCAGTAAATGCTGTCAAACAGCATGGCATGCTGCAGATAAATCTCTCATGAAAGGAAGGGTCAATTGATGCAGCAAACTTTATTGTTGTCTTATTTTAAGAAATTGCCACACCGACTCCAATCTTCAACAACCATCACCCTGAGAAGCCAGTAGCCATCAACATCAAGGCAAGACCCTCCACCAGCAAAAAGATTATGACTCACTGAAGGCGCAGATGATCATTAACATTTTTTAGCAATAAAGTACCCTTTCATCAAGGTTTGTACATTGTTTTTAGACATAATGCTATTCTACACTTAATAAACTACAATATAATGTAAACATGACTTTTATATGCACTGAGAAACCAAAACAATTCATGTTACTCACTTTATTTCAGTATTTGCTTTATTGCAATGGTCTGGAAGCAAAGCAATATCTCCAAGGTATGCCTGTATTCATTTTGTTTTTTATTTTGAATATTGTATTTTTAAGTTCTAAGATTTCCAGTTGGTTCTTCTTTATATATTCTACATCTTTGCCAAGACTTGTTAATTCTTTGTAAGTCTTTCTTTTTTTTCATTTGTTTCATGCATGTCTGTCATTACTCATTAAAGCATTTTTATGATGGGTGCTTTATCATATCCTAACATTTCTGTGATCTTCTGGTGTCTCATGATTATCTCTCTTTCATTCAGCTTGAGATCTTCCTGGTTCCAGCATGATGAATGATTTTTTATTGAAATCTGGACATTTAGGATATTATGTTTTGAGACTCTGAATCATATTTAAACTTTCTGTTTTAGCTGGCTTCCTCTGACACCACTCTGGCAAGCGATGGGGGTCGCTGCCACGTGGGATTACTGCCATGTGGAGGTAGAAAGTCCGGGCTCTCCACTTGGTCTCTATTGATACCTGAGGAGGGAGGCTGCTTGTTCCTGCTAGGCTTCCACTGATACCTCCCTTGCTGGGAGTGCCTCCTCTGACACCACAGAGAAGGGGAGTGGCTTGCTTACTGCTGGCCAGTGGTGGAGGTTCTAACACTCCAGTAGGCTGCCTCTGAACACCACCTCAGCTGGGAGGAGGGGCTCCTTATTACTGCCAAGCGGGGAGTGGATGCCTGTGCTCCCCATGTGTTCTCCATTAACATCATGAGTAGGAGACTTGTCACCTGGCATGGATGAAAGTCCTGTCTCTGTATTTGGTCTTTCCTACCAACACCTGAAGGAGGAGATTTGAGATACCTTATTAATAGCCTAGTCAGAGTGGAAGTCTAGGTTCCCCACTCAGCCTTTGTTGGCATGAGGGGTGCTGGGGCCACAGTTTTCCTGTGCTGTTTGGAGGGAGTAGAGCAGTTATTATCTAAAAGTTTTATGTCTTGGTGTCTACCCCTCTCCCAGTCCTCTGGATAGTGAGAGCAGGCTCTTTTTGGGGCTCATTTGATCTGTGCCCCCAAGTATTTCCAAGTTGTTGCTTCTCAGCTCCTAATCTGGGCTATAGAAGGTCAAAGGAAAAGCCAGGGACCTTATCACTGTGTTATTCCTTGGAACTCAAGGTCCCTCACTGGTTTGCCTTCTTAATGTAATATAAATCATTTTCATTACATTAAGACCCTTCTAACTGGATTGTTTTTTTACTCCTAAGTTTTAAAATTTCTTTTCATGTTCTAGATACTAGTCCTTTGTCAGAAATATGTTTTGCAAATATTTTCTCCTAATGAATGGTATCAGAGGCAGTCAGCCGAGAGTTGTCTTATGCTTGTTTTATACATAATGTCCAAGGGTTCTAGTTATATTAGTGAAAGGAATGGGAGAAAGTTCATCTCCATTTACCCAGAAGCAGAAGTCTCAATAAATAGTGTTTTGCCTCCAATCCTAAGATTTATAAGTAT
>NW_016880038.1:0-315 GCF_001698545.2 Rhinopithecus bieti | reverse complement strand
CTCACCATCCCTCGCTCAGCCTGTATACCGCCATCTTCAGCAAACCGTAACAAAGGCTACAAAGTAAGCACAAACACCCACACAAAAACGTTAGCTCAAGGTGTAGCTTATGAGATGGGAAAAATGGGCTACATTTTCTACCCCAGAAAATTCTACAATAACTTTTATGAAATCTAACCATTCCAAAACCATTCCAAAGAAAGGTACTGTGGAGGGCTTTGAGCCCGCAGACAACAAGTGTCTGTTAAGAGCTACCGATGGGAAAAAGAAGATCAGCACTGTGGTGAGCTCCAAGGAAGTGAATAAGTTTCAGAT
>NW_016880037.1:0-317 GCF_001698545.2 Rhinopithecus bieti | reverse complement strand
GACTTATACCTCTTTTCTCACAAGGCAGCGTTTGAACACTGTTCCTGTGAAACCGAAAAAGTGATATTTCAGAGCGCATTGAGGACTATGGTGAATAGTGAAATATACTGAAATAAAATCGAGGAAGAAGCGTTCCAAGAATCTGCTCTCTGATATGTGCATTCACTTCACAGAGTTAATGCTTACTCTATGTTGCCCAGTTTCGAAACTCTGTCTTTGAAGAATCTGTGAAGGGATATTTAGTGACGCCCGGAGGCTTGTGGTGAGCAAGGAAACGTCTTCCGATGAAACTTGCAGAGAAACTTTCTGAGCAACTG
>NW_016880036.1:0-262 GCF_001698545.2 Rhinopithecus bieti | reverse complement strand
CTTTTCGTGGAATCTGCAAAGTGAGATTTGGGAGACCATCGGGGCCAATGGTGAAAAAGGAAATATCCTCAGATAATAACTAGAGAGAAGCTTTCTGAGACATTGCTTTCTGATGTGTGACTTCATCACAGAGTTCCACCCTTGCTTTCTTGGAACGTTTTGCTAACTGTGTTATCTTGTGTTCTGCAAAGTGATATTTGGGAGCTCATTGAGGGCTATGGTGAAAAAGGAAATATCCTCAGATGACAACTGAACGGAAGCC
>NW_016880035.1:0-681 GCF_001698545.2 Rhinopithecus bieti | reverse complement strand
TATCATCCTTTGGGTATATACCCAGTAATGGGATGGCTGGGTCGAATGGTAGTTCTACTTCTAGATCCATGAGGAATCGCCATACTGTCTTCCACAATGGTTGAACTAGTTTACTCTCCCATCAACAGTGTAAAAGCATTCCTATTTCTCCACATCTTTTCTGACACCTGTTGTTTCCTGACTTTTTAATGATCACCATTCTAACTGGTGTGAGATGGTATCTCATTGTGGTTTTGATTTGCATTTCTCTGATGGCCGGTGATGATGAGCATTTTTTCATGTATTTGTTGACTGCATAAATGTCTTCTTTTTAGAAGTGTGTGTTCATATCCTATGCCCATTTTTTGATGGGGTTGTTTTTTTCTTGTAAATTTGTTTGAGTTCTTTGTAGATTCTAGATATTAGCCCTTTGTCAGATGAGTAGATTGCAAACATTTTCTCTCATTCTGTAGGTTGCCTGTTCACTCTGATGGTAGTTTCTTTTGCTGTGCAGAAGCTCTTTAGTTTAATTAGAGCCCATTTGTCTATTTTGGCTGTTGTTGCCATTTCTTTTGGTGTTTTAGACATGAAGTCCTTGCCCATACCTACGTCTTGAATGGTGTTGCCTAGGTTTTCTTCTGGGGTTTTTATGTTTTTAGGTCTAACATTTAGGTCTTCAATTCATCTGGAATGAATTTTGTA
>NW_016880034.1:0-428 GCF_001698545.2 Rhinopithecus bieti | reverse complement strand
CATTCCAGGTTTTTCACAAAATATATTTTATTTGTGATTAGTCATTTGACTAATAATACCAGCTAAAAGACGTTGCCCCCCAGAAAATAAAAAAGAATTTGTGTCTTGTTTATTTTCTCATTAATATTGGTTGAAAGCATGTTTGCTCTTATCTTTGACTTGTGTTTTATTAACATCGACTGGCATATTAAAAGTCCCTCTGAACTTACCTTAATTGTCTAAAAAAATGTAAGAAAAAGGGCCTATGGGAAGGACTACCAGGCAGAGGGGCTGGCGTAAGCACGTGCTGGGCAGGAGGGAAGAGGTAATGACCAGGACCAGGGAAATCCCCAAACCCAGCAAGTCAGAGAGCCAAATGAAAGCCTTTCATCCTGTATCAGCCATCTAACCCCATTGACACTCCAAGTGAACATTGTCTTTTAGAGACA
>NW_016880033.1:0-1169 GCF_001698545.2 Rhinopithecus bieti | reverse complement strand
TACACACCTGTAGTCCTAGCTACTTGGGAGGCTGCGGTAGGAAAATTGCTTCAGCTCAGGAGTACGAGACTGCAGTAGCTATGATCATGCCACTGCACTCCAGCTTTGGTGACAGAGCAAGACCTAGATATTTACAGTCTGTCCTGCTCCTATTTACATTAAAATCTCTAAGATAAATGTTTTCAATCAGCAGGATAAAAATTAAGTGAAATGTAACTTTGGAGGCTGGCCAGAAAATAGACAATGGAGAAATAGGCACTTCCCACAAGAATAAAAATGGCCAATAAGCATATAGAAAAGATTCAAGGCTGGGTGTGGTGGCTCATGCCTTTAATTCTAGCACTTTAGGAGGCCGAAGCGGGTGGATCATGTGAGGTCAGGAGTTTGAGACCAACCTGACCAACATGGTGAAACCCTGTCTCTACTAAAAAATACAAAAATTAGCCAGGCACGGTGGTGGGCACCTGTAATCCCAGCTACTCGGGAAGCTGAGGCAAGAGAATTGCTTGAACCCAGGAGGCAGAGATTGCAGTGAGCCGAGATCACACTGTTGCACTCCAGCCTGGGCAATAGAGCAAGACTCCATCTCAAAAAATAAAAAATAAAAATAAAAAAAGGTTCCAAAGCAAATGTAATGAAACCAGACAAATGTAATGAAAACAATGAGATTTTCTGCTTAAATACCAGCAGAGAGGACAAATGGAAGGGGGACACTGGAGCTCTGCCCCTGTTGGTGGGAGTATAAACTGAACCAATTTTTTCTGCAGGATAATTTGAACATTTCTACTAAAAATCTTAAAACTGTTTTATGTTATTTTCCTACAGAAATTCCACTTCTATGAATTCAGCCGAAAAATGCTTGCTTGAGTTCATTAAAATATATATATAAGAAAATTTACTTCAGGGGTAGCAATGATTAACTTAATATACATCAAGCTTTTAAAAATGATGACAAGGATATATTTACTGCCATAGAAATATGCCTAAAACATAGTCACAAAAGACTATATATTATGATTCTACTTTTTTAAATGTTTATATGCATAAAGTATAAAAAGCTACAAACCAGAATGTTTTGCATGGCAAAATTAAATACTTTTCTTCATATTTTGTCTTCCAAATTATTACAAATAGAATGCGATTTTCTTTATAATCAGGAAGAAGTATTG
>NW_016880032.1:0-1169 GCF_001698545.2 Rhinopithecus bieti | reverse complement strand
CAGGAGCTCTTGTACGCCAGGCCTGGTGGTGACAGAATCTCACAGCATTCAGGTGTCTGTAAAAGATTTCATTTCTCCTTCACTTATGAAGCTTAGTTTGGCTGAACATGAAATTCTGGGTTGAAAATTGTTTTCTTTAAGAAATATTGGCCCCCATTCTCTCTGGCTTGTAGAGTTTCTACTAGGAGATCCGCTGTTAGTCTGATGGGCTTCCCTTTGTGGGTAACCCGACCTTTCTCTCTGGCTGCCCTTAACATTTTTTCCTTCATTTCAACTTTGGTGAATCTGACAATTATGTGTCTTGGAGTTGCTCTTCTCAAGGAGTATCTTTGTGGTGTTCTCTGTATTTCCTGAATTTGAATATTGGTCTGCCTTGCTAGGTTGGGGAAGTTCTCCTGGATAATATCCTGAAGAGTGTTTTCCAGCTTGGTTCCATTCCCCCCCTTCACTTTCAGGTATACCAATCAGACATAGATTTGGTATTTTCACATAGTCCCATATTTCTTGGAGGTTTTGTTCATTTCTTTTCACTCTTTTTACTCTTAAGCTTCTCTTCTTGCTTCATTTCATTCGTTTGATCTTCAATCACTGATACCCTTTCTTCCATTTGATCAAATTTGGCTACTGAGCCAAATTCAAATGACGCTTATGCATGCGTCACGTAGTTCTGGTGCCATAGTTTTCAGCTCCATCAGGTCAGTTAAGGTCTTCTCTACTCTGTTTATTCTAGTTAGCCATTTGTCTAATCTTTTTTCAAGGTTTTTAGCTTCTTTGTGATGGGTTTGAACATCCTTCTTTAGCTCAGAGAAGTTTGTTATTACTGATTGTCTGAAGCCTTCTTCTCTCAGCTCGTCAAAGTCATTCTCCGACCAGCTTTGTTCTGTTGCTAGTGAGGAGCTGTGTTCCTTTGAATGGGGAGAGGTGCTCTGATTTTTAGAATTTTCAGCTTTTCTGCTCTGTTTTTTCCCCATCTTTGTGGTTTTATCTACCTTTGGTCTTTGATGATGGTGACGTACAGAAGGGGTTTTGTGTGGATGTCCTTTCTGTTTGTTAGTTTCCCTTCTAACAGTCAGGACCCTCAGCTGCAGGTCTGTTGGAGTTTGCTGGAGGTCCACTCCAGACCGGCTTTGTCTGGTTATCACCAGCGGAGGCTACGGAACATTCAATAT
>NW_016880031.1:0-1169 GCF_001698545.2 Rhinopithecus bieti | reverse complement strand
AATAAATGAGGCACCCAGTGTTTGTTTCTCTCCTCATGGAAGGAACCTCCTTGGTTGGTATCTGGAGGAGAGTTTCTCCAGTTTATTGGTATTTGGGTGAAAAACAAGGAGGAGGTCTGGAGACTCAAACTGATAAACCAATTACCTCCACCTCATATGCCATGAGAAAAATAGGTGAAGCAGTCGTGGTCTCTACCATCTAGGAACTTTCAGTCTGGAGCAACTGGATAAATGGTAGAATTCAGCACCATGTTGTAAGTACAATAAAAGGAGTTGTGCAGGGGACTTGGGCTTCATTGGGACCATGTCCCTTATGTTGTTGTGACTTCTGATGCCACCACCTGAAGGGCTATTCATACACAGAAGAGTTGTGATGGTGGTTGTTGCTATTTCAAGTGTTTTTACCTTGCTAAGAACACATATTTAGCTTCTAATAAAATTGTCCTAGAAACCCTAAGGGTTTTGGTTAAATTTCTTGGTATTATATGTTATAAAATAGACAAGGAGGTAGCTAAAATAGATTAAAATTACACAAACTCTTAGGCTTAGAAAAGAGAACTGGAAATACCCCCAGGAGCTTTGAGAACATAATTCTACATAGGACCCTCTGCTTGCCCCAGCCCTGTCCAGATTCACCCTCTTCTGAGCCTCATCTAGTTCTGGAATCTCTCCTCACAGAACAGAGGAGATCAGAGTTTTGGGTGGTGACTCCCGCTGCCTCTCCAGAACTTGTGCTCAAAATTTCCTGAAACTCAAAAGTAGATAAGTGGGATCAGTTTACAGTATATTTTGAAGCCTTAATTTCTTTCTTTTTCATTGAAGCCAGGGCTTGTAGACACATCGCACCCAGCAACCTATGTTCTATTTCTGCAGATCCAGTAGTTGCTCCACAAGTCACAAGAAAGTAAAAACAAACATAAAGATGAGAAATCTCTCTGAACTACACTTTATCCTTCCTTTCTATATTCCTATCGGTCTATATTTACCTTTAATTCTATATATTTTCTTTTCAAAATCAATGACGAGGAAACAAGAAGAAATAAAAATGCTGGGTCCTTCATCTAAATCCTGGGAATTATTGAACACTTAGTGCCCAACTCCCAGGCTGTCGTGAGGATTAAGTCACATAATGTGAAATTCCCAGAACAGTGCTCCTTAACATACTTCTG
>NW_016880030.1:0-1782 GCF_001698545.2 Rhinopithecus bieti | reverse complement strand
ATAAGGATGGTTAGTCAGGCAGCCCATGCCACTGCTCTGCCTATGGAGTAGCCATTCTTTATTCCTTTACTTTCTTTTTTTTTTTTTTTTTTTTGGGAGGGGGTCTTTTTTTTTCCTTTTTTTTTTTTTTTTTTTTTTTTTTTGAGACGGAGTCTCTCTCTGTCCCCCAGACTGGAGTGCAGCGGTGCAATCTTGGCTCACTGAAACCTCCGCCTCCCAGGTTCAAGCGATTCTCCTGCCTCAGCCTCCAACCTTGGCCTCCCAAAGTACTGGGATTATATGCATGAGCCACCATGCCCAGCCTCCTTTACTTTCTTAATAAACTTGCTTTCACTTTACTCTATGGATTCACCTCGAATTCTTTCTTGTACAAGGTCTAGGAACCCTCTCTTAGGGTCTAAATCAGGACCCCTTTCCAATAACAATAAGGCTACTGTAACCAAGGGACTGAACTTATAATGTTATGATATTTTCAACAATTTTAATTTAAATAGCCACCAGTACTAGTGGCTATTGCTAACCAAAAATAAAATTCTATGCCTGCCCCTGCAACCAGCTGAACAGACCCCTCCTCTTGGTCAAGGGCATTCCAAAGTTAACATGAAACACTAATTCAGGCCGTGATGGGAATGGGTGGTCGGACATGCCTCATTCTACCTTCCTCCCTTTGGAATTCAGGTACAGCAACCAGCATTAACACTAAAACAGAGAGCTTAAGACTGACCAAACAGACTTTTAGTAGAAATACCATACCAATGTGATAGATAGCAAGCTCTGAAATAAATGGAAGAATTTTACCCTAAAATACATTTCCCTGCAAAGCTGTCAGTTGGGAAAATCTACATTCTGTAGAGAATCCCTTTCCCTTTCCAAGTCTTTTTCCTGATCCAGGAGAAATTAACTAAGAACCTGGTACATTTTTAAGTCTGATAAGAAACATTTCTCATCTATTCTCTCTGAAGCCACCTACTTGGAGGCTTCATCTGAATAATAAGAACCTCGGTCTTATTAAATGTCTTAATCTAGACATTTCCTTCTAGAAATTTCAGGTCTTTAGATAAACTCTTTCAACCAAGTGCCAGTCAGAAAATCTTTGAATCTGCCTGTTCTTACCAGGAAAGGATCTGATCCTGATCCTAAGAGAGGGTTCTTGGATCTTGTGCAAGAAAGAATTCAAAACGAATCCATAGAGTAAAGTGAAAGCAAGTGTATTAGAGAAGGAAAGAAAAAAGGCTGGGCGCAGTGGCTCACGCCTGTAATCCCAGCATTGTGGGAGGCCGAGGCGGGCGGATCACTTGAGGTCAGGAGTTGAAGACAAGCCTGCCCAACGTAATGAAACCCCGACTCTACTAAAAATACAAAAAGTAGCTGGGCATGATGGCTGGTGCCTTTAATCCCAGCTACTTGGGAGGCTCAGGCAGGAGAATCGCTTGAACCAGGGAGGTGGAGGTTGCAGTGAGCGGAGATCGAGCCACTGCACTCCAGCCTGGGGGACAGAGTGAGACTCTGTCTCAAAACAACAACAACAACACACAAAAACAAGAAACAAAAGAACAGCTATTTCACAGGCAGAGCAGCAGCATGGGCTGCTCAACTGCTTATATTTATTGTTACTTCTTTTTGGCGGAGGGCGGGGGCCGGGGGGGTTGCAACAGAGTCTTGCTCTGTTGCCCAGGCTGGAGTGCAGTGGCATGATCTCAGCTCACTGCAGCCTTCGCCTCCTGGGTTCAAGTGATTCTCCTGCCTCAGCCTCCCGAGTAGCTGGGATTACAGGCATGAGCC
>NW_016880029.1:0-3300 GCF_001698545.2 Rhinopithecus bieti | reverse complement strand
AATCAAAACTGCTCAACTACATGGAAACTGAACAACCTGCTCCTGAATGACTACTGTGTACATAACGAAATGAAGGCAGAAATAAAGATGTTCTTTGAAACCAATGAGAACAAAGATACAACATACCAGAATCTCTGGGACACATTTAAAGCAGTGTGTAGAGGGAAATTTATAGCACTAAATGCCCAAACATTTATGTGCTGCTGCTTCTTGAATGCTTTGCTGCTTAGAACTTTCTTGTGCCAGATACCCTAAATCATCTATCTCAAGTTCAAAGTTTCACATATCTCTAGGGCAAGAGCAAAATGCTGCCAATCTCTTTGCCAAAGCATAGCAAGAATCACCTTTATTCTGGATCCCAACAAGTTCCTCTTCTCCACCAAGACCACCTCAGCCTGGATATCACTATCAGCATTTTGGTCAAAGCCATTCAACAAGTCTCTAGGGAGTTCCAAACTTTCTCACGTCTTCCTGTCCTCTGAGCCCTCCAAGTCTCCAGGAAGTTCCAAACTTTCCCACATTTTATTATCTTTTTCTGAGCCCTCCAAACTGTTCCAACCTCTGCCTGTTACCCAGTTCCAAAGTTACTTCCACATTTTTGGGTATCTTTACAGCAGCACTGTGCTCCCTGTGGTATCAGTTTACTGTATTAGTCTGTTCTCATGCTGCTAATAAAGACATACCCTGGACTGGGTAATTTATAAAAGAAAGAGGTTTAATTAACTCACAATTCCTCATGGATGGGAAGGCCTCAGGAAACTTACAATCATGGTGGAAGGGGAAACAAATACATCCTTCTCATGGTAGCAGGAGAGAGAAATGCAGAGCAAAGGTGGGGAAACCCTTTATAAAACCATCAGATCTTGTGAGAACTCACTATCATGAGAAAAGCATGGAGGAACCACCCCTATGATCTCATTACCTCCCACAAGTCCCTCCCCCAACAGATGGGGATTACAATTTGGATTGCAATTTAAGATGAGGGCAGGGTGGCACACAGAGTCAGAACATATCATCCTCCTAAGCATCTGCCCACTCAATTTTGACTGGAGTTGAATATCATTTTCTCTCTGATCCCAGTGCAGCCAGCCCCAACTTCATTCCTGATTGCCTAGGAAGAACTGCCTTTGAAATTTGACATCTGCAATCAGATAGGAGAATGCCCCTTCTGGGCCCAGACAGCAGGGTCTGTTTCTCTCAATTTGGGAAAATTTTAAGGGAATTTCCACTTGCAGGTTGAATAAGCTCAACCGATTGAGAGAGGAAAGCACCCTAACTATTTTAGAATGGACAATCTTAACGCCTTGTTTGTAATTGTGTTTGTGTGTTGTGTCCAGGCAAGTGTTTTTTGTGGGTACCAAACAGTGGGTTCACTCCTCTCAATTTGGGAAATTCCAAAAGAATTTTCGTTTGCAGGTGGATCAAGACCAACCAACAGAGAGAGGAAGCACCCCGACTGTTTCAGCTTGGACACTTTTGGGGTTTGTTTGCTGCTGCAGCAGTTGAATTATGTTCTGGTGATTGTGTGTGTTTGATATAGTCATGGGAAATTAGAATTTGGTAAGCTGTTATTCTTTTGCAATACTGCTTGTCCCCAGCATTGTTTCGAATCTGGAGAATGCTGTTGAATGGGGAAGTTGGATGGAGTTGCATGTATCCAGGTTTTTGTGCTACTGTTCTAAGCAGAATCCAGCCTGGTTAGTATGTGATGTTCTCCTTTATTGCTGTTTAGCCCCAGTACTCTTTGGAGTCTGCCAAGTTTGCCCTGTAAAAATCAAACAGCCAGCCGGGCACGGTGGCTCACACCTGTAATCCCAGCACTTTGGGAGGCCAAGGCGGGTGGATCACAAGGTAAGGAGATCGAGACCATCCTGGCTAACATGATGAAACCCTGTCTCTACTGAAAATACAAAAAATTAGCCGGGCGTGGTGGCAGGTGCCTGGAGTCCCAGCTACTCGGGAGGCTGAGGCAGGAGAATGGCATGAACCCAGGAGGCACAGCTTACAGTGAGCCGAGATCACGCCACTGCACTCCCACCTGGGGGACAGAGTGAGACTCCGTCTTAAAAAAAAAAAAAATCAAATGACCATGGAAACTGTTTTAGCCAAAACTTTGGTTCACACCTTTCCTTGGATTACCTATTGGGGCAAACAAAGTATAACAATATAAAACTGATGAGCTTGTATTGCTATCTCATGACGAGAGTTCCAAGTTAAAAGCTATTGGATCTTTGTTTCTGTGTGTGTGTATACAGGTCTAGATGTGTTTATTTGTATATACACTTATTGTTACATTGTATCTACCAAATTGGCTTATAAGTAAAAGGGCGCTTATAAACTAAATAAGTCTAAGTAATTTTCAAGTTTGTACGACTTAAGTAAATCTTTACTAATCAAGGTGGCTTTAAAATTATTTAAAATTAAAATAGAAATGCCTTCAGAATTGTCAGCATACATTTTTATATGGATTTTATATTTGTCTTTGCTAGATATTTTGAGGTGTCAGTGTTTGGCATAGAAGGTATAAAATTATTAATCCAGCCCAAACAAAATGATCTTGGTTTGTGTGCCCTTCTTTAACAAATGAGACTAATGTCATTAGCTGAATCTTCTGAGATATCAGAAAAATTACCATATATTTAACTTTGAGGCTCTTACTTAGGTGAGCACCTGATATTCACTGGCTATTAAAAAATGATTAACAAGGAAGTAACTAACTTTATTTTATTATTTTATTTTATTTTATTTTATTTTAAGACAGCGTCTTGCTCTGTCACCTAGGCTCGAGTGCAGTGGCAAGATCTCGGCTCACTGCAACCTCTGCCTCCTGGGGTTCAAGTGATTCTCGTGTCTCAGCCACCCAAGTAGCTGCGACGACAGACATGTGCCACCATGTCTGGCTAATTTTTGTATTTTTAGTAGAGACAGGGTTTTGCCATGTTGGCCAGGCTGGTCTCAAACTCCTGGTCTTAAATGATCCACCCACTTTGGCCTCCCAAAGTGCTGAAATTACAGGTATGAGCCAACACATCCATCCGAAAATAACTAACTTTAAATGATGTTATCTAATATCTCAGTTTTCAGAAGTAATCAAGATAAACTGTTAAAAATTGAGTATATATAAATGAGAGAAATATTTTAGGTAAACTTTTGTGTAATTCAAAATATTAAAATTATTTTGATGCTCATTCAATATTTGGGCCATACCCAATCAACAAAGGGTTATGATATGGGGAAATATGTTTCTAAAAATTGTGAAATCATTCTTGTCTATAAAATGCTCATATCTGATAGTTCAGG
>NW_016880028.1:0-2002 GCF_001698545.2 Rhinopithecus bieti | reverse complement strand
AAAAAAAAAAAAAAAATTGTTAACTCAATACTGAAAATTGTCTTAGAGAAAGCAAGCACTTTTTTTTAAATAAATTACTTTCCAATTTTATTTATTGCAAATATTAACATCTTTTTTGCTTATTTTTTTTTAATTATACTTTATGTTCTAGGTTACGTGTGCACAACGTGCAGGTTTGTTACATATGTATACATGTGCCATGTTGGTATGCTGCACCCAGACACATGAAAAAATGCTTAAATTATTTCTTCTTTACGTACTGTTTTATACATTCATTCTTGTAACAATATGTGATTCAATTTTTCTTAATGTTTATTAAATAAGTTACTATGAGAATTAAAATCAATTAACACATAATGTTATGGTTAGTGCTCAGTACAAATTAGCTATTAATAAGATATTCATATGCTGAATTCCATTAATACATGCTTTAACACATATTTTACACAATACACAAGTTTATCAACCAATAAATATGCATTTAATTTTTTTAATGTGGTAAATGGAATACAATTCAGCCTTAGAAGAAGGTAAATCCAATCATTTGAAACAATGTACATTTGGAAGACACTATGCCAGATGAGTAAGTCTGACACAGAAAGACAAACACTGCATGATCTCATTTATATGTAGAATCTAATGAAGTTTAACTCAAAAAAGTAGAAAGTGAAATAATGGTGACGGTAAGGCAAGGGTCTGAGAGGGAAATAGGGAGTTGTTAATCAAAGGGTACAATGTTTCAAATAGACAGGCAAATAGGGTTTTCTGGTCTCGAACTCCTGACCTCAGGTGATCCGCCCACCTCGGCCTCCCAAAGTGCTGGGATTACAGGCATGAGCCACAGTGCCCGGCCTAAGAAAGCAAGCACTCTTAAAGGAAGCAAACGCAGTAAGAAGCTACCACCTGGAGGCCTTAAGGGTATGAAGGGAAGAGGTTGGAATTATTAACATGTAGAAGATTAGAGGAGGGGCTCCTTGGAGCTGAGCCTCATGCCTCTGAGGAGTAGGTACTGCTGGCTGCTGTTAGTGCCCCTGAGTTCAGAAATGAGACTCACAGGACCCAGATCGCAAGTTAGGGATATCAGCCAGCTGGTATGGGTATCTCTGAGAGCATACAATGAAACTGGGTTCGCATGTATTAGAAAACTGCAAACTGCAAACTGAACTCAACTGCTACTAAGGGTTTATAAATTCTCCCTGCCAGGATAAAGATGTGTTGCTAGAATCAGAAAGCAAGTCTTTCTCCCTTCTCCAACTACCAGGCATCCCCTAATGACAGAGTCTAGTAGAGAGCCAGCTAGCAAAGTAGAAATGGGGTTAACAGTATATATAAACTGCTAGATATCCAACTGGTAGATGGATATATTTTATATATATATGATATATATATATAAATGATATATATATCCATCTACCTATTTTATACTATATACACACACACACACACACACACACACACACAAAGTTCTGGGTTACATGTTCAGAATGTGCAGTTTTGTTACATAGGTATACACATGCCATGGCAGTTTGCTGCACTCATCAACTCATCACCTACATTAGGTATTTCTCCTAATGTTATCCCTCCCCTGGCCCCATCCCCAACAGGCTCCTGTGTGTGATGTTCCCCTCCCTGTGCCCATGTGTTCTCATTGTTCAACTCCCACTTATGAGTGAGAACATATGGCATTTGGTTTTCTGATCTTGTGATAGTTTGCTGAGAATGATGGTTTCCAGCTTCATCCATGTCCCTGCAAAGGACATGAACTCATTCTTTTTTATGGCTGCATAGTATTCCATGGTGTATATGTGCCACATTTTCTTAATCCAGTCTATTATTGATGGACATTTGTGTTGTTTCCAAGTCTTTACTATTGTGAATAGTGCTGTAGTAAACATATGTGTGCATGTGTCTTTATCGAAGAATGATTTATAATCCTTTGGGTATAAGCCCAGTAACGGAACTGCTAGGTCAAATGGTACTTCCAGTTCTAGATCCTTGAGGA
>NW_016880027.1:0-1165 GCF_001698545.2 Rhinopithecus bieti | reverse complement strand
CATGAAGCAAGTCCTTAGAGACCTAAAAGAGATGTAGCCTCCCACACAATAATACCGGGAGACTTTAACACCCCAGTGTCAATATTAGATCAATGAGACAGAAGGTTACCAAGGATATTCAGGACTTCAACTCAGCTCTGCTCCAAGCAGACCTAATAGACATCTACAGAACTCTCCACCCCAAATCAACAGAATATACATTCTTCTCAGCAGCACATCACACTTATTCCAAAATTGACTGCATAATTGGAAGTAAAGCACTCCTCAGCAAATGTAAAAGAACAGAAATCACAACAAACTGTCTCTCAGACCACAGTGCAATCAAATTAGAACTCAGGATTAAGAAACCCACTCAAAACCACTCAACTACATGGAAAGTGAACAACCTGCTCCTGAATGACTACTGGGTGTCTAATGAAATGAAGGCAGAAATAAAATGTTTCCTGAAACCAATGAGAACAAAACACAACATACCAGAATCTCTGGGACACATTTAGAGCAGTGTGTAGAGGGCAAGTTATAGCACTGAATGCCCATAAGAGAAAGCAGGAAAGATCCAAAATGACACCCTAACATCACAATTAAAAGAACTAGAGAAGCAAGAGCAAACAAATTCAAAAGCCAGCAGAAGTCATGGAATAACTAAAAAATGATAAAAGGGATATCACCACTGATTGCACAGAAATACAAATTACCATCAGAGATTACTATACACACCTCTACACAAATAAACTAGAAAATCTAGAAGAAATGGATAAATTCCTGGACACATACACCCTCCCATGAGTAAAGCAGGAAGAAGCTGAATCCCTGAATAAAACAATAACTGGCTCTGAAATTGAAGCAATAATTAATAGCCTACCAACCAAAAAAGTCCAGGACCAGACAGATTCACAGCTTAATTCTACCAGAGGTACAAAGAGGAGCTGGTACCATTCCTTCTGAAACTATTCCAATCAATAGAAAAGAGGGAATCCTCCCTAACTCATTTTATGAGGCCAGCATCATCCTGATACCAAAGCCTGGCAGAGACACAACAAAAAAAGAGAATTTTAGACCAATATCCTTGATAAACATTTATGCAAAAATCCTCAATAAAATATGGGCAAACCGAATCCAGCAACACATCACAAAGCTTATCCACCAAGATCAAGTTGGCTTCATC
>NW_016880026.1:0-1039 GCF_001698545.2 Rhinopithecus bieti | reverse complement strand
TTCCAGTTGTGATCTGAGGATATTGCTTTTTTCACTATAACCCGCAATGAGCTACCAAACATCACTTTGTAGAAAACAAGATAACAGAGTTAGCAAACTGTTCCAAGAAGGGAAGGGTGGAACTCTGTGTGATGAAGTCACACACCAGAAAGCAATCTCTCAGTAAGCTTCTCTCCAGTTATTGTCTGAGGATACTTCTTTTTTCACCATGGGCCCCTAAGGGCTCCCAAGTCTCACTTTGCAGATTCCATGAAAAGAGTGTCAGCAAACTGCTTCTTGAGAACTCAGCTGTAACTCTGTGAGAGGAATTCACGGATCACAAAGAAGTTTCTCAGAAAGCTTCTTTCACGTTTTGAACAGATGATATTTCTTTTATCACCATATGCCTCAATGCGATCCAAAGAAGTCCTCTCAGGTTCCTCAAAAACAGTGATAATGGACTGCTGCATGAAACATAAGTGTAACTCTGTGAGGTGAATTCACACATCACCAAGAAGTTTCTAAAAAAGCTTCTTTCTCTTTTTCATCTGAGGATAATTCCTTTGTCACCGCAAGCTTCGTTGCGTTCACAAGAATCACAATGCAGATTTCCAGAAAACTGTGTTAGCAAACTGAACATTGAAGAGAAACGTGTAACTCTGTGAGGTGCATTCAAACATCAAAATGCAGTTTCACTGAAGGGTTCTTTCCAGTTTTGATCTGAGGATAATTCCTTTTCACCATGGCCCTCAATGAGATCCCAAATATCTCTTTGCAGAACGCAAGATAACAGAGTTAGCAAACTGTTCCAAGAAGGGAAGGGTGGAACTCTGTGTGATGAAGCAAAACAAAAGAAAGCAATCTCTCAGTAAGTTTCTCTCCAGTTATTATCTGAGGATATTTCCTGTTTCACCGTGGGGCCCCTATGGGCTCCGACATCTCGCTTTGCACCTTCCGCGAAAAGAGTGTTAGCAAACAGCTTCCTGAGAACTCAGCTGTAACTCTCTGAGAGGAATTCACAGTTCACAAAGAAGTTTCTCAGAAAGCTTCTTTCACGTTT
>NW_016880025.1:0-4570 GCF_001698545.2 Rhinopithecus bieti | reverse complement strand
GCCTCAGCAATGGCGGGGGGCCCTCCCCCAGCCTCGCTGCTGCCTCGCGGTTAGATCGCCGCAGACTGCTGTGTTAACAATGAGGGAGGCTCCGTGGGCGTGGGACCCTCCCGGCCAGGTGAGGGATATATTCTTCTGGTGTGCCCGTTTGCTTAAAGCGCGGTATTGGGGTGGGAGTTACCCGATTTTCCAGGTGTTGTGTGTCTCAGTTCCCCTGGCTAGGAAAAGGGATTCCCTTCCCCCTTGCGCTTTCCAGGTGAGGCGATGTCTCGCCCTGCTTCAGCTCTCGCTGGTCAGGCTGCAGCAGCTGACCAGCACCGATTGTCCGGCACTCCCTAGTGAGATGTCCCAGTACCTCAGTTGAAAATGCAGAAATCACCGGTCTTCTGTGTCGCTGGTGCTGGGAGTTGGAGACTGGAGCTGTTCCTATTCGGCCATCTTGCTCCGCCCCCTGTGTCTAATTCTTATACTCATGTCTCCCACAGCTTATAAGTAGAGGTCAGACATCTTCTTTAGCTCATGGGTCACATGTTTATTTGGCTTCCCAACCCCAGCTTGTTGGAAACTAAATTAAAATAAACTTGTTACCATTCCATTTAAAACTATCATTGCTACTTCCCTATTCTTGCTAATGGCACCTCAATTTTCCCAATAAACCATGTTGGAAAACATTGTCATCATCCCTCCTGTCTATAGTTTCCCGTATCAGTCACTAAGGTTCAGTGATTTTTGCCACTGCACTGTCTCTTCAATATGGCTCCTCTGCTCCATTCCCATTATAATTTTCCTTGTCGAAGTCTTCTGTGTGTCTTTTCTTAGGATTTTCAAAATAGTCTCCAAACTAGTTTTTTACCCCTTTCATCTGCCCTGGAATTTTTGCCAGAGTAATCTTATGTTTTCATTATACTACTCCCCTATCTAAAACCTCTGTTTCATTGTCAACTGCCTGTCAAAACAAGTCATGACTTTTTAACCTGACATTTGGTACTCATCATGTCCTGTCTTCAACCTAATTTTCTATCGGTTGCCTTCACTGACCCTTGGTTTTCCCTTCCTTTTTTTACTCCCTATATGGCATATGCCCAATGTCCCATGCATATTTAGGGTGACCAATCATCCCTGTTTGCACAGGACTGAGAAGTTTTCCAGGATGCAGCACTTTCAGTGCTAAAACCTGGGAAATCCCTGGTAAACTAGGATGCATTGTTCTCCCTACATATTCCATTCCCACCATTCTTCAAACATGCCACATTTTATGACTTTTCTCAAATCCCTCTGACAAGAATGACTACCTATCTTTATTCTATAAAAATTCTAGCCATTCTTTGTCTTTGCTCAATCTCCTCAAGATGCCCTTCTCCCGAGTCAGAATTAATATCTTTCGCCAATGTTCTTTCACAGTATTTTGTTTTTCTTTTCCCCTCTGTTAGAGCACATGCCACTTTCATCATTTAATTGTAGTTAATTCCATATAAAAAGTACATATTTATCTGCCTCTCTGGATTGTTAGTTCTTTAAGGGCAGGAACCCTGTATCATTTATCTCCTTATATGGTACAGTGTTCTGTTCATAGGAGGCACTAATAAATGCTTGTTGGATGGAAATTATGACGCAAAGAGAAGGATCAGGGCAATAAAGGAAAGAAACATGAGCACAGAGCAGGTACAGCGGGAGGCAGAGAGCGGAGATAAAAAGAACACATGCGTGTCCAGTTCTTTTTTCCTGCAGTGATTCCAGATCTTTTCTTTTCCCATTGGTACCTCTTCCAGACATTTTTTTCCCTAATAACTATTCAAAACAACCCCTAATCTATTTCCTTAACTGGTTTTCATCAACTGCTCACTGATGACTTATTCTTGTTTGCTGTTTACTTGTGCTGGCAACACCAGTTATTTACTTACTATTTCCAGCCAGCCAGCATTATACAACTGTCTATTCCCTGTTTTCAGAGGCTTTTAACTGCATATATCTTCTAGCTTGTCAGTTTTCATCTACACATGGTAAACATCCCCTACCCATACCCTCTCTAACTCTGAAACTTTAACCAGTATTAAACAGGAAAGTTTGGGTTCCATCACTTCTATCACTGTTGTCAGTTCCAACCCACTTAAAACTTATTTCTGGGACATATGATAATACAATATTACACTCGCAGAGTGAAATCCTGGTGTAAAAACATTTAAGGATAGAAAATTGGGTTATGCCTTTTAATAGCCGGAACACTCTGTGTATGCTGGTCTTAATTTGGGGAGTTAAGTGTGAGACATAAAGGAACTTGAACTGAGAGATAGTTGGTTTTAGATACTTGTTGTGGCCTTGATCTATCACATAGGTCATGGTTCCCCTCTATTGAGCTAAGCTCTTCTCTTTGAGTAAATTAAATTGGACAAATGGATATTAAGCACCTGCAATGTGCATGACATTGTGCTATTTGCTATGTTCTTACAACACTCTGCGCATACTTTTATTGGATATTAGAGCACTCTTTATTAAATTGCAGCTATTGGTTTAGAGATCTGTTTTGCCACCAGACTGAGTCAGAGACCGTGTTTTTTTCATGTGTATCCAGTGCTCAGTACGGTATTAAGAACAATAAGGGTGCACAATAAATGTTGGAAAGAGAAATGTATAGATACTTGAAAGGAAACAGAGATAAATGAAAGACATACTTCCTGCCCTAGAAGAGGACACCATCTAACAAGCAGAAGGGGACACGAGCTCTGAAGACAAACAACTTTAAACAAGCCAGACGAATAATTCTTGCTACTCTCTGTTACAGAACCCAGTGAACAACAGAGATGCATTTTGACCAGGGGATCTTCAGTCTATTTAAATTGGAACTCAGTGGAACTTTTGGGGCTAGCTTGTTTTATTTATTTAGTTATTTAATTTTAGAGTAGGGTGTCGCTCTGTTGCCTAGGCTGGAGTGCAGTGGCACAATCAGAGCTCACTGCAGCCTGAAGCTCCTGGTCTCAAGAGATCTTCCCACCTCAGCCTCCCAAGTAGCTGATATTATAAATGCACATCACCATACCCAGCTGCAGCTTACTTATTAATGGTTATTGCAGGTTTATCTTTCGTTCTTAATTTCCTATTTTCTTTCAAGACAGGCTTTTATTTTGTCTTTGAATTTCATGATTTCATGACCAGGTTGATGTTTCTGCTAACCAACATTTTTTTTCTCACCATGGAATACAGGGCTAATATTAAAAATAAAAGTAGATTTGTTGCTATTGGTGGGAGAGGAAGGGGTTAAATAAGAAGGAAGAAGCATGGTAACTAAATTTTCTGAATCCGACACTGATATGGGTATTCTGACAAGTATGAGTCAACTTTTAGAAACAACACGATGGAACATTAGACAAAGTTTTCTCAGATATTTGAGTTATGAGGAACAATGTGGTGTTTAAAAGTGTGGGCTCTGCAGACAGACCTGGGTTTGAATCTTGGTCCTGCCACTTCCATGTGGACTTAGTCAAAATGTCTAACATTTCAGAGCTTTAGTTTTCTTATCTGCAAAATAATGTCTGCTTCAGATTGATATTATGAATACTAAATGAGTTTATGTATAAAATATCATCTCTGGCATACAGTAAGCACTCAAGTTTATTTCTACTCTATCATTATTCCAAGAGTCTAAATGTGCTGTTCAAGTGACGCAGACATTGACTGGAAGTTGGACAAGATGACCTTTTAGGTTATTCCGGGCCTAATACTCTGAGTTTATAATTCTTTGGCTAGAGGAAAAAATAAACTTTACTCACCGATGCCTCTGCTGATCAGATAACCCCAAAACCCAGACACACTACATACTTCTCTGACAGCAATAACTCAGCGGGCAGTTCCCAGGCAGAGATGTGGGAGAAAGTCCAATATCCGGGCAGTGCTAGGATCTACAACTTCCTGTGGTCTGCCTAGTGAAATTTGACCAGATAAGAACAGTTAATAAGAAGCTCTCCAGATAGAAAAGTTTCTTTTATCTCTGAATGTGAATATATTGATGTTAAATAACTGAATGGATGAGGTTAATTAGAATAGTCTTCTATTATTGCAACAAATATGGAAAAGTGTTCAGGAAAACTTGAAAAATTCTTCTTCACAAATGTCATACAAACCGAAAGAAGTATCTTATTCTGAGGAAACAATGGCTCCACTGTCTAGTTGAGAATGGGAGCATCAGCTTTTAAGAGCTGGACCCAGAGGTACCTCAGTGTATTGCCTAAGAATAAATAAAGTCTTGTATCCTGGACCTGCTTTCTGTAACACTTTGTAAGGCATGCCACATTCCCATCAAGGCTTTACCTTGAGGTCCCAAATATTTCCAACTGGAGTTAGTCACTTGAATAAGAAAGCAAACATTGGAATGAAAACATTTATGGCTATAAATTCAATTGCCAAGGAGTTCTTGTCTTTATGGATGCTCAAGGGATGGAGTCCCTGGGCAATAAATTATTTCCCTTGCCTGCTCTACAATGATTATGAGACTATTCAGGTAAATATTTTGATAACTAGATTCTCCTTGTGATTCTCTACTTTTTCTTTCCTTGAAACAATTTCCTAAGTGTGATCT
>NW_016880024.1:0-1039 GCF_001698545.2 Rhinopithecus bieti | reverse complement strand
TGAGATGGAGTTTTGCTCTTGTCGCCCAAGCTGGAGTGCAAAGGCACGATCTCAACTCACCACACCCTCCGCCTCCCGCGTTCAAGCAATTCTACTGCCTCAGCCTCCCAAGTAGCTGGGATTACAGGAACCCTCCACCATGCCTGCCTACTGTTTTTGTATTTTTAGTAGAAACGGGGTTTCACCATGTTAGCCAGGCTGGTCTCGAACTCTTGACCTCAGGTGATCTGCCCACCTCAGCCTCCCAAAGTGCTGGGATTACAGGTGTGAGCCACTGTGCCCCGCCCCAGCCTCCATTCTTTTAAATAGAGTGAACCAGGTGATTTTCAAAAGATGCCTTGACACTCAGCGCAGCCAGGTTTCCAAGAGGAATGAAGGATCCACAGAGGGTTCAAAATGTGGAACTGGGTGGAGAGAGAGGATACCGGGCAGGCGTTCAGCCTCAGCCTCCAAATCCCAAGGCAGAGTTAACATCTCCCAGAGCCACAGGAGGCACAGCACAGGGCACCTGAGACCTTTAGCACTCATGGAAATATTTCAAGTTTAATTCCTTGTATAACTATGATAATAATGAATATACGGTTATGCATCCAGCCTGGATTCTATGCATCTGTGCGCCTATGCAGCCATGAAAGCTAAGTTTTTTTAAATAATTAATTAATTAATTAATTAATGGTTTTTTTTTTTTTTTTTTTTTTGAGACAGAGTCTCGCTCTGTCGCCCAGGCTGGAGTGCAGTGGCGTGATCTCAGCTCACTGCAAGCTCCGCCTCCCGGGTTCACGCCATTCTCCTGCCTCAGCCTCCTGAGTAGCTGGGACTACAGGCACCCGCCACCACGCCCGGCTAATTTTTTGTATTTTTAGTAGAGATGGGGTTTCACCATGTTAGCCAGGATGCTCTCGATCTCCTGACCTAGTGATCTGCCCGTCTCGGCCTCCCAAAGTGCTGGGATTACAGGCATGAGCCACCGCGCCCGGCCAAGTTTTTTTTTTTTTTTTCTGAGACAGAGTCTCGCTCTGTCGCCCAGGCTGGAATACAG
>NW_016880023.1:0-311 GCF_001698545.2 Rhinopithecus bieti | reverse complement strand
CCACCTGTACCCCCACCTCCCAGCACACCCCCCAGGCTAAGAGCCCCCAGACCTCCCATCCCACCGTCCCACAATGTACGTGTTCTTGTACAGTTCCAGACTCAGGGCGTCCCTCTCCTTCGTTAACTCCTCGATGTACTGCAAATAGAGAAGGTGAAGTCAGGATAGAGCAGGCAGAGGAGCGGCTGGCCGACCAGGAACAGCAGCCACAGTGACTCCTCCACACACCACTCCCCACTCCCAGTCACACCTGACATGCTCTCAAGGCACTTCCAAGCCCACAGTCTCATTTGTTTTTCTTTGTTTTGTTT
>NW_016880022.1:0-1169 GCF_001698545.2 Rhinopithecus bieti | reverse complement strand
AGTGAATCCAGAAGTTGGTTTTTTGAAAAGATCAAGAAAATTGATAGACCGCTAGAAAGACTAATAAAGAAGAAAAGAGAGAAGACCCAAATAGACGCAATAAAAACTGATAGAGGGGATATCCACCAATCCCATAGAAATACTACCATCAGAGAATACTACAAACACATGTATGCAAATAAACTAGAAAATCTAGAAGAAATGGATAAATTCCTGGCCATATACACCTTCCCAAGACTAAACCAGAAAGAAGTTGAATCCCTGAATAGACCAATAGGAGGCTCTGAAATTGAGGCAATAATTAATAGCCTACCAACCAAAAAAAGTCCAGGACCAGATCCATTCACAGCCGAATTCTACCAGAGGTACAAAGAGGAGCTGGTACCATTCCTTCTGAAACTGTTCCAATCAACAGAAAAAAAGGGAATCCTCCCTAACTCATTTTATGAGGCCAGCATCACCCTGATACCAAAGCCTGGCAGAGACACAACAAAAAAAGAGAATTTTAGACCAATATCCCTGATGAACATCGATGCAAAAGTCCTCAATAAAATACTGGCAAACCAAATCCAGCAGCACATCAAAAAGCTCATCCACCACGATCAAGTGGGCTTCATCTCTGGAATGCCAGGCTGGTTCAACATATGCAAATCAATGAACGTAATCCAGCATATAAACATAATCAAAGACAAAAACCACATGATTATCTCAATAGATGCAGAAAAGTCCTTTGACAAAATTCAATAGCCCCTCATGCTAAAAACTCTCAATAAACTAGGTATTGATGGGACGTATCTCAAATAAGAGCTATTTATGACAAACCCATAGCCAATATACTGAATATTGGGCAAAAACTGGAAGCATTCGCTTTGAAAACTGGCACAAGTCAGGGATGCTGTCTCTCACCATTCCTATTCAACACAGTGCTGGAACTTCTGGCCAGGGCAATCAGGCAGAAGAAAGAAATAAAGGGTATTCCATTCACAATTGCTTCAAAGAGAATAAAATACCCAGGGATCCAACTTACAAGGGATGTGAAGGACCTCTTCAAGGACAACTACAAACCACTGCTCAATGAAATAAAAGAGGACACAAACAAATGGAAGAACATTCCAAGAATCAATATCATGAAAATGGCCATACTGCCCAAGGTAATTTATAGATTCAAT
>NW_016880021.1:0-314 GCF_001698545.2 Rhinopithecus bieti | reverse complement strand
CCTATTTGAATACCCTTTATTTCTTTCTCTTGCCTGATTGCTCTGGCCAGAACTTCCAATACTATGTTGAATAGGAGTGGTGAGAGAGGGCATCCTTGTCTTGTGCCGGTTTTCAAAGGAAATGCTTCCAGCTTTTGCCCATTCAGTATGATATTGGCTGTTGGGTTTGTCATAAATAGCTCTAATTATTTTGAGATATGTTCCATCAATACCTAGTTTATTGTGTGTTTTAGCATGAAGAGGTGTTGAATTTTATCGAAGGCTTTTTCTGCATCTATTGAGATAATCATGTGGTTTTGTCATTGGTTCTGTTT
>NW_016880020.1:0-1038 GCF_001698545.2 Rhinopithecus bieti | reverse complement strand
CTTCAAATGCAGGTTAAACAAGTACAAACTCCAAAAGAAGATCAAATAGAAAAAGATAGAGTCTCTGTCATTGCCATGACAATCCAAATACAGTGTCCACAATATCAGCCGGTAGAACATAAGACCCAGCCACCAGTAGCCTATCAATACTGGCCGCCAGTAGAACTTCAGTATTGGCTGCCCCCAGAAAATCTGTATGGACAGTCAGGAATGTTTCCAGCGCCACAAGGCAGGGTGCCATATCCTCAGCTGCCCTCCATGAGACTTAATCCTACAGCACCGCCTAGTAGACAGGGTAGTGCATTACATAAAATTATTGATGAGGCAAGAAAACAAGGAGATATTGAAGCATGGCAATTCCCAGTAATATTAGAATCAAGACCACCTGGAGAAGGGGCCCAAGAGAGAGAGCCTGCCGTAGCTGAAGCCAGATATGAGTCCTTCTCTATAAAAATGCTAAAAGAAATGAAAGAGGGAGTAAAACAGTATGGACCCAACTCTCCTAACATGAGAACATTATTAGATTCCATTGCTTATGGACATAGACTCATTCCTTATGATTGGGAGATTCTGGCAAAATCATCACTTTCACCCTCTCAATTTTTACAATTTAAGACTTGGTGGATTGATGGGGCACAAGAACAAGTCTGAAGATATAGGACTCCCAATCCTCCAATTAACATAGACGTAGATCAACTATTAGGAACAGGTCAAAATTGGAGCACTGCTAGTCAACAAGTAATAATGCCAAATGAGGCCATTGAGCAAATTAGGGCTATCTGCGTTAGGGCCTGGGAGAAAATCCAAGACCCAGGAATGGCCTGCCCTTCATTCAATACAATAAGTCAAGGCTCTAAAGAGCCTACCCTGATTTTGTAGCAAGGCTTCAAGATGCTGCTCAAAAGTCAGTTACCAATGAGAATGCCCATAAGGTCATAGTGGAGTTATGGCATATGAAAACGCCAATCCTGATTGTCAATCAGTCATTAAGCCATTAAAAGGAAGGGTCCCGTCAGGATCAGATATAATCTCAGAGTA
>NW_016880019.1:0-1038 GCF_001698545.2 Rhinopithecus bieti | reverse complement strand
CATAACACCCTGGGAGTTGGTACTAAGTGTTTAATAATTCCTAGGATTTAGATACAGAGCCCAACAGTTTTATTTCTTCTTCTGTTTCTCTGTCATTATTTTTTAAAAATGTATAGAATAAAAGCTAAATGTAGACAGATGAGAGGAATACAGAAGAGTTTAATATAATTTTTTAAAAATTCTAATCTTGTTTATATTTACTTATTTGTGACATGCAGAGAAACTACTGGATCTGCAGGAATAGAAAACAAGTTACTAAATGGAATGCCTCTGCAACACTGGTTTTAATAAAAAATTTAAAAATTAGAACCTTAAAAAACATACTTTATCTGTTCCATTTACCTTTTTAATATCAGAAAATTGTGAGCACCAGCTCCAGAAAGGCAGCAGGATTCACCAGCCAAAACTCCAATCTCTCTTAATCAGTTCTGTGAGGCAAGACTCCAGGGTGGGACCTGACCTAAATAAGGCATCCGAAAATGGTAGATCTAAACAGAACTGAGCCAGGGAGTGGACCCTATGTAGAATTCTGTTCTCTCTGCTACTAGGCATACTTCCAGTTCTGTTTTTCCTAAGCTTACCTAAGAGAAACTTAAATCCCAGAGTTTGCGTAATTTAAATTTTTTTTTTAGCCACTGTCCTGTCAATTTTATGGCATGTACTAATAAGCAATTTAAACAAGTCTTTTAAGGTTCCTAGGGCAATTTTATTAAAATATATATATTCTACCAAGGTAAAAGAAATAACAATTCTTCTGTTCATAAACATCCCTTCAGGTGATGACACAAGTCACAAGAATATAAAGAAAGTAGTCCAAATAAAGCCCAAGTGTTTCTGCACACATCTGTTTATTGTACCAACCATATGATGATGTTTAATTCAACCATGTATCCAGTTGCTAGCCTAGACTATAAGTTCCTGGGTGGTAGGGACCATAACTGCTTCATCTATTTTTTTAATGGCCATATGAAATGGAAGCTATTAGTTTATCTGTCTAAGTCTCAGGACCTCCTTCTTGTTTTTCACCCAAGTACCAAG
>NW_016880018.1:0-1775 GCF_001698545.2 Rhinopithecus bieti | reverse complement strand
TACATTAAGTGTGTCTCCTAATGCTATCCCTTCCCCTTCCACCACCCCACAACAGACCCTGGTGTGTGATGTTCCCCTTCCTGTGTCCAAGTGTTCTCATTGTTCAATTCCCACCTATGAGTGAGAACATGCTGTTTTGGTTTTCTATTCTTGTGATAGTTTGATGAGAATGATGGTTTCCAGCTGCATCCATGTCCCTCCAAAGGACATGAATTCATCTTTTTTTATGGCTGCATAGTATTCCATGGTGTATATTTGCCACATTTTCTTAATCCAGTCTGTCATTGATGGACATTTGGGTTGATTCCAAGTCTTTGCTGTTGTGAATAGTGCCGCAATAAACATATGTGTGCATGTGTCTTTATAGCAGCATGATTTATAATCCTTTCGGTATACACCCAGTAATAGGATGGCTGGGTCAAATGGTATTTCTAGTTCTAGATCCTTGAGGAATCGCCACACTGTCTTCCACAGTGGTTGAACTAGTTTACAGTCCCACCAACAGTGTAAAAGTTTTCCTATTTCTCCACATCCTCTCCAGCACCTGTTGTTTCCTGCCTTGCTAGGTTGGGGAAGTTCTCCTGGATAACATCCTACAGAGTATTTTCCAACCTGTTCCATTCTCCTAGTCACTTTGTTGTACACGAATCAGATGTGGATTTGGTTTTTTCACATAGTCCCATATTTCCCGGAGACTTTGTTCATTTCTTTTACTCTTTTTTCTCTAAGCTCTTCTTGCTTCATTTCATTCATTTGACCTGCAATCACTGATACCCTTTATACCAGTTGATCGAGTTGGTTACTGAAGCTTATGCATTTGTCACATAGTTCTCATTTCATGGTTTTCATTTCTATCAGGTCATTTAAGGACTTCTCTACCTTAGTGATTCTAGTTAGCCATTCGTCAAATCTTTTTTCAAAGTTTTAGTTTCTTTGCACTGGCTTCGTAGTTTCTCCTTTAGCCCGGAGAAGTTTGATTGTCTGAAGCCTTCTTCTCTCAACTCATCAAAGTCATTCTCTGTCCAGCTTTGTTCCCTTGCTGGCAATGAGCTGCAGTCCTTTGGATGGGGAGAGGCACTCTGGTTTTAGAATTTTCAGCATTTCAGCACTGCTTTTCCCCATCTTTGTGGTTTTATCTACCGTTGGTCTTTGATGATAGTGACTTACAGATGGGGTTTTGGTGTGGATGTCCTTTCTGTTTGTTAGTTTTCCTTCTAACAGTCAGGACCCTTAGCTCCACGTCCATTGGAGTTTGCTTGAGGTCTGCTCCAGACCCTTTTGCCTGGGTATCAGCAGTGGAGGCTGCAGAAGAGTGAATATTGCTGAACAGCCAATGTTGCTATCTGATCATTCTCTGGAAGCTTCATCTCAGAGGTATACCCAGCTGTGTGAGGTGTGGGGTGTCAGTCTTCCCCTAGTGGGGATGTCTCCCAGTTAGGCTACTCAGGGGTCAGGGACCCACTTGAGCAGGCAGTCTGTCCTTTCTCATATCCCAAACTCCACGCTGTGAGAACTATTACTCTCTTCAAAGCTGTCAGACAGGGACATTGACATCGGCAGAGGTTTCTGCTGCCTTTTGTTTGGCTATGCCCTGTCCCCAGAGGTGGAGTCCACAGTGGCAGGTAGGCCTCCTTGAGCTGCAGTAGGCTCCACCCAGTTCAACCTTCCTGGCAGCTTTGTTTACCTACTTAAACCTCAGCAATGGCAGGCGCCACTCCCCAGCCTCGCTGCCACCTTGCAGTTAGATCTCCGACTGCTGTGCTAGCAATGAAGGA
>NW_016880017.1:0-261 GCF_001698545.2 Rhinopithecus bieti | reverse complement strand
ACACCCAATGTATACTCTATGAGTGACTGAATACATATTTAAGACAGGACTTGCAGCATTTCCAGCCCGAGAGAGACAATGAGGTGGGGAGGTAATTGTGTAGATCTGGGTACATTCTTGGTATTCCTTACACCATGTCCTGAGAGTGGATACCTTTTAGCCCCTGTACTAATTATTGCTGTGTGACAAATTTTCCCCAAATCTACAGCTTTTTTTTTTTTTTGAGATGGAGTCTCGCTCTGTCGCCCAGGCTGGAGTGCA
>NW_016880016.1:0-260 GCF_001698545.2 Rhinopithecus bieti | reverse complement strand
CTTTATTTGGGTAAGCCCCTGTGATTCCCCTAAGGAAAGCTCATAGATTATTGCCAACATAGTACTATCTAGCTGTGTTGTGGAACCAGTGGCCAACAAGGTAGAAGGAATCACCAGATTATAGGGGGAGTGAACCTGGATATTTGTTTTATTATAAATGTGAGGATAATACACTGAATTAATTCCTGGTGTTAAATATCAACCTGTCTATAACATCACATATCAATGTTTTAATTCCTATGATTGTTGTTTTGAAAAAA
>NW_016880015.1:0-1168 GCF_001698545.2 Rhinopithecus bieti | reverse complement strand
GGCCACGCTGACCCCTGCGGCCCAGGCCCGCAGCAGCCGGAGGAGGGGACCAGGGCCACTGCCCCGGGGCGATGAGGAGGTGAAAAGGCAAGAGCTCAGAGCTGGGGCCTCCGTGCCAGGAAAGACCAGGAGCAGAAGATGGAGAGAGGGAGATGGAAAAGCAGCAGGTGGGAAGGAGCCGCGCTCCACCGGTGGGGTCAGCATGGGCTGACAGGGCTTAGAGTATGAAGAGGATGAAGCAGGGCAGAAAGAAGGCGGAAACAAGAAGGTGCAATGACACAACGGAGCACAATGCAGAATCCAGCCCTAGGACTCCAATAAAGGCTGGCTTTAATTCCAACTCACACCCGCTACCCCTAATCAGAGAGGATCAGGGGAGAGAGACGACCCAAGAAACACTGGAACCTGAAGGGCGGGAATCTGAGGCCAAGACTGATTGTTGGAAATTGTGGGAATCAGGAAAGGAGAAAGTGAGGCAGAATGCCTGGACAGAGGGTGATGGTGGGGGCAGTGAACTGGGTTAGGAAGGATTAGAAATCAGAACCTTAGGAAGGATCCAGAAAGGAACTGTCCTTAAGAAGGTGCATGCTGCAGCTGGGTACTGTGGCTCATGCCTGTAATCCCAGCACTTTGGGAGGCCGAGGCGGGCAGATCACCTGAGGTCAGGAGTTCGAGACCAGCCTGGCCAATGTGGAGAAGCCCCATCTCTACTAAAAATACAAAAATTAGCCAGGTGTGGTGGTGTGCACCTGTAATCCCAGCCACTTGGGAGGGTGAGGCATGGAGAATTGCTTGAACCTGTGAGGTGAAAGTTGCAATGAGCTGAGATCATGCCACTGCACTGCAGCCTGGGCAACAAGAATGAGACTCCGTCTCTAAAAAGAAAAAAAAAGAAAAAAAGAAGGTGCATACTGGAGATGAAGGAATGGGTTCTAAGACTCAGGGAGTGAGGGTAGGGGAGGGACAGGGGTTGGGTCTGCAGTGGGGTGCTAATTCAGCACCCAAACAGAAGAAGACTAGAGGAAAACAGGGCCCTTCCCCTCCAACTCCAACTGCTCCTCTGAGTCCCAGGCCACCTGATCCCTTGTCTGCCTACCTACTGACCTATCTCTGAATCCTGCTGGAATGCTGTTCCTCCTGATTTCTACTCTGCCTCAGACATTTCACT
>NW_016880014.1:0-1169 GCF_001698545.2 Rhinopithecus bieti | reverse complement strand
ACTTTTTGAGGAGGTTGTTTTTTTCTTGTAAATTTGTTTAAGTTCTTTGTTGATTCTGGATATTAGCCCTTTATCAGATGGATAAATTGAAAAATTTTTCTCCCATTCTGTAGGTTGCCTGTGCACTCTGATGATAGTTTCTTTTGCTATGCAGAAGCTCTTGGTTTTGATTAGATCCCATTTGTCAATTTTGGCTTTTGTTGCCATTGCTTTTGGTGTTGTAGTCATGAAGTCTTTGCCCATGCCTATGTCCTGAATGGTATTGCCTAGGTTTTCTTCTAGGATAGTTATGGTTTTAGGTATTACATTTAAGTCTTTAATCCATCGTGAGTTAATTTTTGTATAAAGTGTAAGGAAGAGATCCAGTTTCAGTTTTCTGCATATGGCTAGCCAATTTTCCCAACACCATTTATTAAATAGGGAATCCTTTCCCCATTTGCTTGTTTTGTCAGGTTTTTCAAAGATCAGATGGCTTTAGATGTGTGGCTTTATTTCTGAGGCCTCTGGTCTGGTCTGTTGGTCTACATATCTTTTTTGGTACCAGTCCCATGCTGTTTTGGTTACTGTAGCCTTGTAGTGTAGTTTGAAGTCAGGTAGCATGATGCCTGCAGCTTTGTTCTTCTTGCCCAGCATTGTCTTGGGTATGCGGGCTCTTTTTTGGTTCCATAATAGTTTAAAGTAGTTTTTTCCAATTCTGTGAAGAAAGTAAATGGTAGCTTGATAGGGATAACATTGAATCTATAAATTACTTTGGGCAGTATGGCCATTTTCACAATATTCACTCTTCCTATCCATGAGCATGGACTATTTTTCCATTTGTTTGTGTCCTCTCTTATTTCCTTGAGTAGTGGTTTGTAGTTCTCTGTGAAGAGGTCCTTCACATCACTTGTAAGTTGTATTCCTAGGTGTTTTACTCTCTTTGTAGCAATTGTGAATGGGAGTTCACTCATGATTTGGCACTCTATTATTGGTGTATAGGAATGCCTGTGATTTTTGCACATTGATTTTGTATCCTGAGACTTTGGTGAAGTTGCTTATCAGCTTAAGGAGATTTTGGACTGAGATGATGGGGTTTTCTAAATATACAATCATGTCATCTGCAAACGGAGACAATTTTAACTTCCTCTCTTCCTATTTGAATGCCCTTTATTTCTTTCTCTTGCCTGACT
>NW_016880013.1:0-540 GCF_001698545.2 Rhinopithecus bieti | reverse complement strand
AAATGAAGGCAGAAATAAAGATGTTCTTTGAAACCAATGAGAACAAAGATACAACATACCAGAATCTCTGGGACACATTTAAAGCAGTGTGTAGAGGGAAATTTATAGCACTAAATGCCCACAAGAGAAAGCAGGAAAGATCTAAAATTGACACTCTAACATCACAATTAAAAGAACTAGAGAAGCAAGAGCAAACAAATTCAAAAGCTAGCAGAAGGCAAGCAATAACTAAGACCAGATCAGAACAGAAGGATATAGAGACACAAAAACCCTTCAAATAATCAATGAATCCAGGAGCTGGTTTTTTGAAAAGATCAACAAAATTGATAGACCTCTAGCAAGACTAATAAAGAAGAAAAGAGAGAAGAATCAAATAGATGCAATAAAAATGATAAAGGGGATATCACCACCAATCCCACAGAAATACAAACTACCATCAGAGAATACTATAAACACCTCTACACAAATAAACTAGAAAATCTAGAAGAAATGGATAAATTCCTGGACACACACACCCTCCCAAGACTAAACCAGGAAGAA
>NW_016880012.1:0-1039 GCF_001698545.2 Rhinopithecus bieti | reverse complement strand
GGGGCAGGTTGCTCAGTTTCCATGTAGTTGAGTGGTTTTGAGTGAGTTTTTAAATCCTGAGTTCTAATTTGATTGCACTGTGGTCTGAGAGACAGTTTGTTATAATTTGTGCTCTTTTACATTTGCTGAGGAGTGCTTTACTTCCAACTATGTGGTCAATTTTGGAATAAGTGTGATGTGGTGCTGAGAAGAATGTGTATTCTGTTGATTTGGGGTGGAGAGTTCTGTAGATGTCTATTAGGTCCACTTGGTGCAGAGCTGAGTTCAAGTCCTGGATATCCTTGTTAACTTTCTGTCTCATTTATCTGTCTAATGTTGCCAGTGGGGTGTTAAAGTCTCCCATTATTACTGTGTGGGAGTCTAAGTTTCTTTGTAGGTCTCTAAGGACTTGTTTTATGAATCTAGATGCTCCTATATTGGGTGCATATATATTTAGGATAGTTAGCTCTTCCTGAAGAATTGATCCCTTTACCACTATGTAATGGCCTTGTCTCGTTTGATCTTTGTTGGTTTAAAGTGTGTTTTATCAGAGACTAGGATTACAACCCTTGCTTTTCTTTGTTTTCCATTTGCTTGGTAAATATCCTTCCATCCCTTTATTTTGAGCCTATGTGTGTCTCTGCACATAAGATGAATCTCCTGGATACAGCACACTGATGGGTCTTGACTCTTTATCCAGTTTGCTACTCTGTGTCTTTTAATTGGGGTATTTAGCCCATTTACATTTAAGGTTAATATTGTTATGTGTAAATTTGATCCTGTCATTATGATGTTAGCTGGTTATTTTCTCCTTAGTTGATGCAGTTTCTTCCTAGCATCAGTTGTCTTTACAATTTGGCATGATTTTGCAGTGACTGGTACCAGTTCTTCCTTTCGAAGTTTAGTGCTTCCTTCAGGAGCTCTTGTAAGGCAGGCCTGGTGGTGACAAAATCTCTCAGAATTTGCTTGTCTGGAAAGGATTTTATTTCTCCTTTGCTTCTAAAGTTTAGTTTGGCTGAATATGAAATTCTGGGTTGAAAATTCTTTTCTTTAAGAATGT
>NW_016880011.1:0-2008 GCF_001698545.2 Rhinopithecus bieti | reverse complement strand
ATGGTATTTCTAGTTCTGGATCCTTGAGGAATCGCCATACTGTTTTCCACAGTCATTGAACTAGTTTACAATCCCACCAACAGTGTAAAAGTGTTCCTATTTCTCCACATCCTCTCCAGCACCTATTGTGTCCTGACTTTTTAATGATTGCCATTCTAACTGGTGTGAGATGGTATCTCATTGTGGTTTTGATTTGCATTTCTCTGATGGCCAGTGATGATGAGCAACTACTGTTTTCAATGTCAATTTCGATAATACTCAAAGGCTGGAGATGGAAAAGTCCATCCAGTTGCAAAGTGTCCCTGAAAACATGAAGTTGAGGGTGCAAGTGTGCAGGGTTACTTCTCACATAATGGGCTGGATACCCCAGGAGGTAGCTTTATTGAATTCAGCTTGAATTTGAAATTATTATTCAGTGTTACATACTCTGAGACTGTTAGGAGGTCGAAAAGGAATGCACAGGTTGATCATGTGTGAGCATTTGAAGTATATTTTCTTAGCATTTAGCACAGAGTTGTTGCAAAGAGGTGACAAATGGACTAGCAGCATATTTTGGAGGAGCACAGTGCATACCAACATTCTCAGCAAGTTCTAGTGACATGAATTGTCATTTTCCCCACCAAACCTGCCTCCCCCTCCTAACTCTCCTCTTTCCATGAATAGCTGAATACCTCTGAGTCATACTTGCTGCCTCTTCCCTCCCTCATCCCACATCAGATGAAATTTCCAAGTCCTGCCTGTCTATCTCCTGTAGCTCCTCCTCTGCATCTCAGCTGCCACATCATGGTTCAGGTCTGCCTTCTGCTTACCTGGTGTCCCAGCTTCTGTCTTGGACAGTGCATCCTTGCCGTGGTGCTAGTGCCCCACCTCCATGACCCTGGGGTTGTCTCACCTTCTCCAGGTTTCTCTTTAAATAGTACCTTCTCTGCCGGGCGTGGTGGCTCACGCCTGTAATCCCAGCACTTTGGGAGGCCAAGGTGGGTGGGTCATCTGAGGTCAGGAGTTCAAAACCAGCCTGACCAACGTGGCGAAATCCTGTCTCTATTAAAAATACAAAAATTAGCTGGGCATGGTGGTGGGTGCCTGTAACCCCAGCTACTCAGGAGGCTGAGGCATGAGAATCGCTTGAACCCGGGAGGTAGAGGTTGCAGTGAGCCATGATCATGCTACTGCAATCCAGCCTGGGTGACAGAGTGAGACTCTGTCTCAAAAAATAAATAAAAAAACAAAACAAAACAAAACAGTATCTTCTCCTGTGTAAGCAGATCCCTGTATTGAATTTCTCCTGTTTGAAATACCTAGAATAGCCCCCGACTGATCCAAAGAACCAGGTCTTCCTCCTTTGGGAATTTACAGGGTGTGTCTGAGCTTCTCTGCAGATAACTTTGTTTCAGGAGGATACCATGGCCAAGTTTGGCATCTTCTTTGTATTCCACATAGAGCCTGGAGTAGTACTTGCCACTGATACATCCTCAGTAGCTTGGTTAGTCTGTGAATGGATGAGCAAGTAAATGAATTAGGGTTGCCTGTGAGTTTATGGGATTTCAGAAAGCCAAGTATGTTCATGCCAAACTTGGATTTTTCTTAATTTGTCTTCCATTTCAAAAACTTGTTTCCTGCAATAAGTTAGCTAGGGAGATAAATTGGAGATTGCAGGCTTAAGCCAGGAGTGCAAGAAAAGCAGCAGTGGGAATGTGGATATAATGCGTTTCTAGGTTTGAACGTGTTGTAGTAGGCTACTCAGTGAATCAATATCTTCTTTATTTTTTTTTATTTTTTGAGATGGAGTCTCACTGTGTTGCCTAGGCTGAAGTGCAGTGGCACAGTCTTGGCTCACTGAAATCTCTGCCTCCTGGGTTCAAGCGATTCTCCTGCCTCACCCTCTGGAGTAGCTGGGATTACAGGCGTGCACCACCACACCCAGCTAATTTTTGTATTTTTGGTAGAAATGGGGTTTCACCATGTTGGCCAAGCAGGTCTCAACCTCTTGAGCTTAGGTGATCCACCC
>NW_016880010.1:0-221 GCF_001698545.2 Rhinopithecus bieti | reverse complement strand
GTGGAATATTTAGGTAGTACTCAGAAGCTTGAGCAAAGCTCTAACAATTAGTAACTAAAGGAAAGAAAATTATCCTTTATAGATATAAGCCACCTTAAAGTGCCCTTGCTCATTCTCATTGAAAGAGACAGCCTTAGGCCAGCAACATTTGGAAGCAGCACATGTTAAACGTTACCTTAGGTAGACAAATGTATGAACCTACCTAAGAAAGAAGAATAGAA
>NW_016880009.1:0-1538 GCF_001698545.2 Rhinopithecus bieti | reverse complement strand
CAGTTCCCACCTATGAGTGAGAACATGCGGTGTTTGGTTTTCTGTTCTCCAGCTGCATCCATGTCCCTACAAAGGATGCAAACTCATCCTTTTTTTTGGCTGCATAGTATTCCATGGTGTATATGTGCCACATTTTCTTAATCCAGTCTGTCACAGATGGACATTTGGGTTGATTCCAAGTCTTTAGATACCATCTCACACCAGTTAGAATGGCAATCATTAAGAAGTCAGGAAACAACAGGTGTTGGAGAGGATGTGGAGAAATAGGAACACTTTTACACTGTTGGTGGGATTGTAAACTAGTTCAGCCATTATGGAAAACAGTATGGCAATTCCTCAAGGATCTAGAACTAGATGTACCATATGACCCAGCCATCCCACTACTGGGTATATACCCAAAGGATTATAAATCATGCTGCTATAAAGACACATGCACACGTATGTTTATTGCGGCACTATTCACAATTGCATTGTACTTTCAAAGAATCAAGTTTTCATATTTACATTTCAATAAAGCTGTAGCAGAAAAGCAAGATGTACAAAATGACTGTTATTTTAAGGCAATTGCTTAGGGCAATTTAAATAATAAAGGAAATTAATTATGTAAATGTCCAGCTATTCTCAGCCATTCACCCTTGATGAGCTTCAGCAGAGAACAGGGAAAGTTGTACCTCATTTCTTTTTCCTTCAATCTTCTGTGACAATGATATTTACTGGAGTTAAACTGCTTAATGGAACTGATAAATTTCTAATACACAGTATAAATATGTTGGAGCGTGTATTGTAGACAAAAGAACATACAAGACTAATACATTTATAAAAGCAGCATAGGTATTAAGGACTGAAGAAAAAGAGGTATAATTTTAAAAGGAAGAATAGTTTTATAGTAACAATAAGAAAGTACCTTTTTATGGCATCTACTATAGCTGGAAGGAAATTTAGATATTGGAATTTGATCCAATGTCTCTTTTAGATGGAGATGCTGATGTGGAGAAAAGGCTAAGCATCTTGTCTCAGACTATATAACTAGATAGCAACAGAGCCTTCCCCAGATACAAAGCATTTGACCTAAACACTGTCTAGCGTGTTATAGATGACTTTATTTTGCGTGATAAAATGATTTTATTTCTTCTCAAGTTGTGAAAGTTCTGATAAGAGTTATATTTTGTTATCTAAGGAGACATTCTCTGATTTCTAGTTTTACATGAATCACAAAAAGAAAATTCTTCCATGATATACCTAGAAAATCTATGGGTCCTTGGCCAGGTGCAGTGGCTCACACCTATAATCCCAACACTTTGGGAGGCTGAGGTAGGTGAATCATGAAGTCAAGAGATCCAGACCATCCTGGCGAACATGCTGAAACCTCATCTCTGCTAAAAATACAAAAATTAGCTGAGCCTCGTAGCGCACGCCTGTAGTCCTAGCTACTCAGGAAGCTGAGGCAGGAGAATCACTTGAACCCGGGAAGTGGAGGTTGCAATGAGCCGAGATCACGCCACTGCACTCCTGTCTGGCAATAGAGCGAGACTCCGTCT
>NW_016880008.1:0-220 GCF_001698545.2 Rhinopithecus bieti | reverse complement strand
TATCACTTTCCAGATTCCACAAAAGAGTGTTAGCAAACTGCTTCCTGAAGTCTAAGTTATAAGTCTGTGAGATGAACTCACAGATCAGAAAGAAGTTTCTCAGAAAGCTTCTTTCACGTTTTGAAAAGATGAAAATTCCTTTATGAGCGTAGACCTCAATGCGATCCAAACAAGCTCTTCTCAGGTTCCTCAAAGACAGTGTTAATGGACCACTCCACGA
>NW_016880007.1:0-542 GCF_001698545.2 Rhinopithecus bieti | reverse complement strand
ATTTATTGCTAAATATTAGTCACTGCTGCTTCCCGTGGGGGTGTGGCTAAGCAAAGTGTCTTGAGCTGGATTGAGCGTGCTTGATACTTACTCCTTTTAATCATGATGATTTGTAGGGTGTCTTCACTGGAGTGGGGATGCTTGCATGTGTAATCTTGCTAGAAGTTAATAGAAAGGCCGGGACCAAACCTATTTGTTTATGGGGTCTGTGAGCCTGTCTAGGCATTTTCAGTGTCTTGCTTTGGATGTGTTAAGCTACATAAACGGAGTAATGGGTATTGTGGATACTATCTTTGGGGGTTGTTGGGGGTAAAAGGAAGGTAGAGGTGCCAAGGGCGGTAAGTGAAATAAATTTTTATTAGTTGAGAAAATGACAGTTGAGGCTGTGCACACCTAAAAGATAAAATGTAAGCTTTGACTAGGTGACAGGCTTTTGTTTTTGGGGTTTGGCAAAGGCAAATTATGTGGGAGTGGTCGGAGATGGGGGAGGGGGGTTTGAGTAGAGTTTGTTATGGTTTGGGTTGAAGTGTGGTGGGCGTGTG
>NW_016880006.1:0-220 GCF_001698545.2 Rhinopithecus bieti | reverse complement strand
AAAAACGGATTCCCTTCCCCCTTGCGCTTGCAGGTGAGGCGATGCCTCACCCTGCTTCAGCTCTCGCTGGTCAGGCTGCAGCAGCTGACCAGCACTGATTGTCCGGCACTCCCTAGTGAGATGACCCCAGTACCTCAGTTGAAAATGCAGAAATCACCGGTCTTCTGTGTCGCTCGCTCTGGGAGTTGGAGACTGGAGCTGTTCCTATTCGGCCATCTTC
>NW_016880005.1:0-1541 GCF_001698545.2 Rhinopithecus bieti | reverse complement strand
ATACAAGAAGACACAAACAAATGGAAGAACGTACCATGCTCATGGATAGGAAGAATCAATATTGTGAAAATGGCCATACTGTCCAAGGTGATTTACAGATTCAATGCCATCCCCATCAAGCTACCAATGAGTTTCTTCACAGAATTGGAAAAAACCGCTTTAAAGTTCATATGGAACCAAAAAAGAGCCCACATTGCCAAGACAATCCTAAGTCAAAAGAACAAAGCTGGAGGCATCAAGCTACCTGACTTCAAACTATACTACAAGACTACAGTAACCAAAACAGCATGGTACTGGTACCAAAACAGAGATATAGACCAATGGAACAGAACAGAGTCCTCAGAAATAATACCACACATCTACAGCCATCTGATCTTTGACAAACCTGAGAAAACAAGAAATAGGGAAAGGATTCCCTATTTAATAAATGGTGCTGGGAAAATTGGCTAGCCATAAGTAGAAAGCTGAAACTGGATCCTTTCCTTACTCCTTATACGAGAATTAGCACAAACATTGTTTTATGATTTTTTTCAGGTTTTTTTTTTAGTAGAGTAATTTTCATGGCAGACAAATTTCCTTCCTGACACCCAGACAAAAAGATAGACATGCACAATTGCAGGACCCATCTCCAAAACCAACTAGCTAGAGTGGTGTTCTGAGGTTTTTTAAAGGCACATTTTATAGGCGATACTCCCTTTCCTCAAACACACAGATACACATGGACACAAAGACAAGGTCAAATAGATGCAAACGATGCACTGAATTTCACCCTTGGTGTGTTTTGCTGATCTTTTCCTTTTTTCCTCTGGATCCAGGTTTCTCTCCCCCAGTTTCCTTATTTCTGTGTTCCTCAGTTGGGGTGCAAAAATGCAGTTTCCTTTACAAATTTCTCATAACCACTGTTAACATCAACCAGATTTAGAAAGTAATCCTTAGTTCTATTCAGTTCCTATCTTTCATTGTGAACTAATTTCATTTACTCTTAGTTAAGCCATGGCTCTCAAAACTCCACTCTGGAAAACATCCCATGCAGTTTATCAGAGTGTTTTATTTAATGACCATTAGTTTTGGAATTTTTCTAAGAAAGCAAGTGATTCTCGTTATTTTAAGCATTTATCAGGTGATCTTATCTGTATCAAAATCATGCTCATATTAACCAAACTGAACTCTATAAATGAGAATTATACAGAAATAATATATGTTTCTAATTATTATCCAGGTAGTCTTACTGTTTGTCTTGTGATAGATATCAAACATAAGAATATTAAAAACAGCTTGCTTGCATTCTGTCCCCAGGTGTTCTCTTCCAGGTTAAGAAATGTCAAATTATACTAAAGAATTTCACATTAATAACCTTGTTAATATTATAAACAAATTAAATATCTTCCAGGGACAATTTTATGTAATTATATTCATGTTAAAGCATTTAACCTCTTATTTTTTGTTTTCTATGTTGATTTGAATATACTGTATAAGCATAATCATTACTCTGGAAAAGCATAGATATTGAAATGTTTATAATAAAATTTAAGAGGCAATAA
>NW_016880004.1:0-1134 GCF_001698545.2 Rhinopithecus bieti | reverse complement strand
CACAGGGTAAATTAGGTAAGCATGTTGTTAAATCTTATTGGGAAATTTCTCCAGACAGTCAATTATACATTAATAATAGCTTACCTCTCTTAGAGTTTCATTGTGCTTTTGTCCTTCATCATAAGCTAATGATAAATGATGTGAATTAAGAAGATTTTTAAAACAGAGAAAACAATTAGGTCATAAACATAAAATATATTTAAGATTATTTCTAATAATCAGATTTATTGACCCCACTGTAATGTTCACCCACAGAATTGGACTCAAAGGCATAGGTATACTAACGATAGACAAGATGCAGTGACTTTGTGGGTGGGGAAGAGAGGATCCAGGATACTAGCACCCTCTTACTCATCAAATTAACAAAGTGCATCTATCAGAGAGGCTAGGCTAGGCTAAGGTAGGCAGTTAAGCCCCAAATTTCAGTGGGCTTTATTTTTGTTTGGCTGTACTTTTTGTTCATGCTACATATCCAATGTGAGTTAGTGGGGACTCTGCTCCATGTAAGTCATTTCATGATGTAATTTAGTGGAGGTTACTCAGAGATGGAGACTTCACTAACTTATGCCATCTAGGAAACAGCTCTCTAGTCTGCGGTGGCAGAGTAAAACAGAGAATGAAGAACTCACACCTTTGTTAAACACCCATGCTAGAAGTGACATATATCATTTCTCTACACAGCCTTAGCCAAAAGTGTTCACATGGCCCCAACCTTAACTACAAGGGAAGCTGGAAAATTATGAATCATATGGAATATTTGATGAGCAATGACTATGTCTTCTACAGTGTCCAAGAGCAAAGAATGGAATGGATTTAACTGTGGTCCCTTAACTAGGCTGTAACTGCATATGTTTTTAGGTATATCTTTGGTTTCTCTGTTACGTTATGTAGGCTTTTTTTTTTTTTTATTATACTTTAAGTTCTAGGGTACATGTGCATAACGTGCAGGTTTGTTACATATGTATACTTATGCCATGTTGGTGTGCTGCACCCATCAACTCGTCAGCACCCATCAATTCATCGTTTATATCATGTATAACTCCCAATGCAATCCCTCCCCCCTCCTCCCCCCATGATAGGCCCCAGTGTGTGATGTTCCCCTTCCTGAGTCCAAGTGATCTCATTGTTCAGTTC
>NW_016880003.1:0-1134 GCF_001698545.2 Rhinopithecus bieti | reverse complement strand
GCCTGTCCTAAAAGGGAGATCTGCTCCTCAGTTGTCTCCAGAGAATCTGGGGGTGAACCTCGGGACTGACTTATCTTATCCTCAGAAGGAAAAGGAGGACATAGCTTGGCAAATAGCTGTCAAACAAATCAACTACAAAAGCAAGAACCATCTGTGAACCTTCAAGGAGTTGCAGAGAGACTCCCCTCTTCTCCATCACGCCAGCTACCAATTCCTGGCTGGAGCCCCTCCCCAGGAAAAGCATGAGTACCTGGGAGGGAGTGGTCTGACTGGGAGAGGATCAGACAGAGTATTTTAGCCAGAAAAGGGAAGGAGGGTCAAAAAGGTAAGCGACTGGCATGTGGCAAGGAAAGAGTGTGCTTTGAGGCAGGGCCATGCTGTGGAATTTGGTGTGTTTTCCTCCCCCCGGTCACCCCTTGAATCACCAACAGGACAGAAGGGCCATGGTGACCCCGGGAAGGAGCTGTTCCATAGTGAAGCTCAGTCATAGTAGGCCCCTAGGGAGGGGAAGATGGGAAGGGAGAGGAGCCAGAGGGAGCCGTGGGAAAAGGTATTGGGTAGAGGGCAACTTGTGGACTTTGGGTCTCAGGGCACTAGACTGCTGGACTCTTGGGTTTACATAGATTTCCAGAGATCCTCTAATCCACAGGTTGACCTGTGGTAGCTGAGATAATTGAAGGTCAAGGCCAGGCTAAGATATTTTGCCAAGTCAGCAAATTTGCCTTTGGTACCCAGCAGCCTTGCCCATGAGAGAGAGCCTTGCCCTTCACAAAGCTTCCCCAACAGCCTTCCAAAGTATTGACCCCAATACTTTGACTAAATAAAACCACATCACAATTTCTTCCCCCCCCCCCCCGCCCCCGCCAGATGGAGTCTTGCTCTATCGCCCAGGCTGGCGCAATCTTGGCTCACTGCAAGCTCCATCTCCCGGGCTCACGCAATTCTCCTGCCTCAGCCTCCCGAGTAGCTGGGACTACAGGCACCCGCCACCACACCCAGCTAATTTTTTTGTATTTTTAGTAGAGACGGGGTTTCACCGTGTTAGCCAGGATGGTCTCGATCTCCTGACCTCGTGATCCACCCGCCTCGGCCTCCCAAAGTGCTGGGATTACAGGTGTGAGCCACGGCGACCGG
>NW_016880002.1:0-542 GCF_001698545.2 Rhinopithecus bieti | reverse complement strand
AAACTAAAGAGCTTCTGCACAGCAAAAGAGACTACATCAGAGTGAACAGGCAACCTATGGAATGGGAGAAAATTTTTGCCATTTATCCATCTGACAACAGGCTAATATCTAGAATCTACACGGAGCTTAAACAAATTTACAAGAAAAAAAAACCCCATCAAAAAGTGGGTGAAGGATATGAATAGACACGTCTCAAAAGAAGACATTTATGTGGCCAACAAACATATGAAAAAAAGCTCATTATCACTGGTCATTAGAGAAATGCAAATCAAAACCACAGTGAGTTACCATCTCATGCCAGTTAGCATGGCGAGCATTAAAAAGTCAGGAAACAACAGATGCTGGAGAGGATGTGGAGAAATAGGAATGCTTTTACACTGTTGGTGGGAGTGTAAATTAGTTCAACCATTGTGGAAGACAGTGTGGCGATTCCTCAAGGATCTAGAACCAGAAATATCATTTGACCCAGTAATCCCATTACTGGATATATATCGAAAGTTTTATAAATCATTATTCTATAAAGACACATGCACATGTATGTT
>NW_016880001.1:0-541 GCF_001698545.2 Rhinopithecus bieti | reverse complement strand
TCCTTTGCAGGGGAGATGCGCTCTTATTTTTTGGATTTCCAGCCTTTCTGCCCTGCTTCTTTCCCATCTTTGTGGTTTTATCTGTCTCTGGTCTTTTGATGATGGTGACGTACTGATGGGGTTTTGGTATAGGTGTCCTTCCTGTTTGATAGTTTTCCTTCTGACAGTCAGAAGGACTGTCTGTTGGTCTGTTGGAGATTGCTTGAGGTCCACTCCAGACCCTGTTTGCCTGGGTATCAGCAGCAGAGGTTGCCGAAGATAGAATATTGCTGAACAGCGAGTGTACCTGTCTGATTCTTCCTTTGGAAGTTTCCTCTCAGGGGTGTACTCCACCCTGTGAGGTGTGGGGTGTCAGACTGCCCCTAGTGGGGATGTCTCCCAGCTAGGCTACTCAGGGGTCAGAGACCCACCTGAGCAGGCAGTCTGTCCGTTCTCAGATCTCAACCTCCGCGTTGGGAGATCCACGGCTCTCCCCAAAGCTGTCAGACAGAGTCGTTCGCGTCTGCACCGGCCCCGCTGCTTCCCCTGTTGGTCTTCAGCT
>NW_016880000.1:0-542 GCF_001698545.2 Rhinopithecus bieti | reverse complement strand
AAACAGCCCGGGCGGCGCCCTGAGCCTAGTTAAAGATCGACCCCGGACCTAGCCGATTAGGTTATCTATAGACTCCAGCTGTCCTGCTCTAATTACCGGTGTCTGCCACGTATCTTAGTCCTGGGCCCAGTACAAACACAATCCTCTATTTTGTCCCAACTTCCTGAGCCCAACACAAACACATCCCACCCCCCACCACATCTCAGAAACACTACCTAGAGAGCCCCTGATAAGGTCACAACCGTTTGTAGTTTTACTAAATGCGCGGGAACAAATAGAAAACTGTTAATTGTATAACTTAAAATATTAACCAATTACCAGTTGTGATGCTGCAACCAAAAGAATTCCTTTGTACTTCTGTAACCTTACATATCCTGTATGCATCGGGCTATAAAAGCGGGCACATGCATCATTCGGGGCCCTCTTGTATGTTGTAGAATGGAGGGACCAAGTTCGAACTTGCATTAAAGATCCTTGCCGCTTGGCTTTGACTCTGGACTCTGGTGGTCTTCTTCGGGGAACAAACGGTCTGGGCATAACAC
>NW_016879999.1:0-219 GCF_001698545.2 Rhinopithecus bieti | reverse complement strand
ACTTCTTCCTGGTTTAGTCTTGGGAGGGTGTATGTGTCCAGGAATTTATCCATTTCTTCTAGATTTTCTAGTTTATTTGCATAGAGGTGTTTATAGTATTCTCTGATGGTAGTTTGTATTTCTGTGGGATCAGTGGTGATATCCCCTTTATCATTTTTATTGTGTCTATTTGATTCTTCTCTCTTTTCTTCTTTATTAGTCTTGCTAGCGGTCTATTTT
>NW_016879998.1:0-542 GCF_001698545.2 Rhinopithecus bieti | reverse complement strand
ATCTCATTGGAATGACAAAATCTCTAAGCATTTGCTTGTCTGTAAAGGATTTTATTTCTCCTTCACTTATGAAACTTAGTTTGGCTGGATATGAAATTCTGGGTTTAAAATTCTTTTCTTTAAGAATGTTGAATATTGGCCCCACTCTCTTCTGGCTTGGAGAGTTTCTGCCAAGAGATCTGCTGTCAGTCTGATGGGCTTCCCTTTGTGTGTAACCCGACCTTTCTCTCTGGCTGCCTTTTACATTTTTTTCCTCATTTCAACTTTGGTGAATCTGACAATTATGTGTCTTGGAGTTGCTCTTCTTGAGGAGTATCTTTGTGGCATTCTCTGTATTTCCTGAATTTGAATGTTGGCCTGCCTTACTAGGTTGGGGAAGTTCTCCTGGATGATATCCTGAAGAGTGTTTTCCAATTTGGTTCCATTTTCCCTGTCACTTTCAGGCACACCAATCAGATGTCTTTTCACATAATCCCATATTTCTGGGAGGCTTTGTTAATTTCTTTTTACTCTTTTTTCTCTACATTTATCTTCTTGCTTCA
>NW_016879997.1:0-542 GCF_001698545.2 Rhinopithecus bieti | reverse complement strand
ACTGTCGGACATGCGCCAGTGAGATAAACGCTGTACCTCAGTTGGAAATGTAGAAATTACCTGTCTTCTGTGTCACTCATGCTGGGTGTTGTAGCCTGGAGCTGTTCCTATTCAGCCGTCTTGGAACTGCCTCCAACCTCACAGTTTTAACACCACCAATATCAACTCCTGGACAGATATAATCATTTCTAAGCTGACTTTGCATTTATTATTATTCTATTTATGGTAATTTATGATTTATTCTCCCATAAAAGCTGGACTATTCCTGTAAGAACATACCTTATACCATTTCATTCCCAGCTCTGAATCCTCCAGTGGTTACCTATCACAATTAACAAAGAAATCCAAGCTCTTTACCGTAGTCTGTGTTTATCTGCTCCTCAGACTGTGTACATTCTCCTTTCCTCCTCCCAGTGCCTGCAGCCTGACTGGTCTTTGCAGTGATCTTTGAGCCCATCAAGTTGTGTCTGTATTCAAACTCCGCAGAGTGTCTCTTCTCTCTGCCTTCCAGACATTCACTTAACTCACTCTGCCATACCATT
>NW_016879996.1:0-221 GCF_001698545.2 Rhinopithecus bieti | reverse complement strand
GAGGGCATGATGAGGAAAGAGTGGGCAAAACATGCATAGTCCGGGCAACAGTTTAACATTGAGTTCTGGCGAGGGTTAGACGGTTTACCGTCTACCGCAACTACTGAGATAGTGGATGGCTGGCTAGGACCTCGATAGGTTGGCAAAACAGAATAGGTAGCCTCTGTATTGATGAGAAAAGAAATTGGCTTACCCGCTACCTGTAGAGTTACCCTAGGCTC
>NW_016879995.1:0-414 GCF_001698545.2 Rhinopithecus bieti | reverse complement strand
AGACTTTCCAAACTGGAAATATAAAGTAAGCTTTAACTCTGTGAAATGAATGGACATGTCAGAGAGCAGTTTCTGGAATGCTTCTTTCTGGGTTTTATTGGACGACATTTCACTTTTCGCCATAGTCTTCAATGTGCTCCGAATATCACTTTTTTAGTTTTACAAGAACAGTGTTCAAACAGTGCCTTATGAGAAGAAAGGTATAACTCCCTGAGTGGAATGCACACATCACCAAGCAGTTTCTCAGAAAGCTTCTCTCCAGTTTTATCTGACGATATTTGCTTTTCATCATATTTCCCGAATTTGATCCTAAATATCCCTTCGCGGATCCATCCATGACGGAGTTTCCAAGCTGCATAATGTAAAGAAAGCTTTATTATGTGAGGTGAATAAACTTAGCAAAAGCAGATTCAC
>NW_016879994.1:0-540 GCF_001698545.2 Rhinopithecus bieti | reverse complement strand
AAACTTCTCCATGAAAAGAAAGGTGCAACTCTGTGATATGAATTCACACATCACAAAGAAGCTTTCTCAGAAAGCTTCTTCCCAGTTTTTATCTAAGGATGTTTCCTTTGTCACCATTGGCTTCAATGCATTCCAAAATATCCTTCCTCAGATTCCCCAAAAACAGTGCTAGCAACCTGATCCACGAAGGGAATCGGGGAACCCTGTGAGTTGAATTTATATATAACAAAGCAGTTTATCAGAAAGCTTCTTTCTAATTTTTATATGAGGATATTTCCTTTGTCACCATAAGCTTCAAAGCACTCTGAAATATCCCTTTGCAGATTCCCAGAAAGCAGTGCTAGCAAACTTCTCAATGAAAATGTCCGTGTAACTCTGTGAGATGAATTCACTCATCAAAAAGAAATTTCTCAGAAAACTTTCTAGTTTTCATATGAGGATATTTCCTTTGTCTGCATAAGCTTCAATGCATTCCAAAATATCAGATTGCGGATTCCAAGAAAAGAGTGTAAGCACACTGCTCAATGCAAAGAACAGTGG
>NW_016879993.1:0-542 GCF_001698545.2 Rhinopithecus bieti | reverse complement strand
CTGGGTGTTGATGTGAGGCACCACCCTTATTATTCCAGCGGGGACTGGTGTTGGATCCGACAGATGGTCCATGATAGGCCACTGACCCTGTTCCCGTGGCTCCTGCCATGGATGGTCTGTGTAGTGGTGGAGCCCACTCAGCTGACTGCACTCTCCTTTCTGGCAGGAGACGTTCTAGACCCAGTGTCTCCAATGGAAACAGAGCACAGGCTGTCTGCAGTCTCAGGCTTTCTACTAGCCCTGATAAGAGAAGTAGAGCAATGCAGGTGACATTAATCCCGGCAGGTTTTATTTCACTTCTATATCCAACGTTTTGTTTCAACAAGTAGTCTGTAGAAAACATTAACTTAAACTATGGTATTTTTTCATAGTAAGTCTTCAAAATGCACATGGGGTGGGATGTAAAGAATGCTGAAGTGGGGGCATTTCAGAGGCGTCTGCTTCTGTTTGCCTGCGCCTGCTGGGAAGTTGCAGTGGTCTACGTGGCTTGTGTGTTGGGAGGTTGTGGTCTGCTTGGCTCGCGTGTTGGGAGGTTGTGGTTT
>NW_016879992.1:0-1039 GCF_001698545.2 Rhinopithecus bieti | reverse complement strand
AACATCTCTATGCAAGTAGACTAGAAAATCTAGAAGAAATGGATAAATTCCTCAGCACATACACCCTACCAAGACTAATCTAGAAAGAAGTTGAATCTCTGAATAGACCAATGACAGGCTCTGAAATTGAGGCAATAATTAAGAGCCTAGCAACGAAAAAAAGTCCAGGAGCAGGCGGATTCACAGCCGAATTCCACCACAGGTACAAGGAAGAGCTGGTACCATTCTTTCTGAAACTATTCCAATAAATAGAAAAAGGGGGAATCCTCCCTAACTGATTTTATGAGGCCAGCATCATCCTGATACCAAAGTCTGGCAGAGACATAACAAAAAAACGAGAATTTTAGACCAATATTCCTGATGTACATCAATGCAAAAATCCTCAATAAAATACTGGCAAACCGAATCCAACACACATCAAAAAGCTTATCCACCATGATCAAGTGGGCTTCACCCCTAGGATGCAAGGCGGGTTCAACATACGCAAATCAATAAAGGTAATCCAGCATACAAACAGAACCAAAGACAAAAAACAAATAATTTTCTCAATAGATGCAGAAAAGGCCTTCAACAAAAGTCAACAGCCCTTCAAGCTAAAAATTCTCAATAAATTAGGTATTGAAGGGAAGTATCTCAACATAATAAGAGCTATTTATGACAAACCCACAGCCAATTATAAGGCTGAATGGGCAAAAACTGGAAGCATTCCCTTTGAAAACTGGCACAAGACAGGGATGCCCTCTCTCACTACTCCTATTCAACATAGTGTTGGAAGTTTTGATCAGGGCAATCAGGCAGGAGAAAGAAATGAAGGGTATTCAATTAGGAAAAGAAAAAGTCAAATTGTCACTGTTTGCAGATGACATGATTGTATATCTAGAAAACCCCATCATCTCAGCCCAAAATCTCCTTAAGCTGATAAGCAACTTCAGCAAAGTCTCAGGATACAAAATCAATGTGCAAAAATCACAAGCATTCTTATACACCAATAACAGACAACAGAGAGCCAAATCATGAGTGAACTCCCATTCACAATTGC
>NW_016879991.1:0-1133 GCF_001698545.2 Rhinopithecus bieti | reverse complement strand
TTATCCATTTCTTCTAGATATTTTAGTTTATTTGCATAGAGGTGTCTATAGTATTCTCTGATGTTAGTTTGCATTTCTGTGTGATCTGTGATGATATCCCCTTTGTCATTTTTTATTGTGTCTATTTGATTCTTCTCTCTTTTCTTCTTTATTAGTCTTGCTAGTGATCTATCAATTTTGTTGATCATTTCAAAAAACCAGCCTCTGGATTCATTGATTTTTTGAATTGTTTTTTGTGTCTCTATCTCCTTCAGTTCTTCTCTGATCTTAGTTATTTCTTGCCTTCTGCTAGATTTGAATTTGCTTGCTCTTGTTCTCTAGTTCATTTAATTGTGATGTTAGGGTGTCAATTTTAGATCTTTTCTGCCTTCTCTTGTGGGCATTTAGTGCTATAAATTTCCCCTACACACTGCTTTAAATGTGTCCCAGAGATTCTGGTATGTTGTGTCTTTGTTCTCATTGGTTTCAAAGAACATCTTTATTTCTGCCTTCATTTCATTATTTACCCAGTAGTCATTCAGGAGCAGGTTGTTCAGTTTCCAAGTAGTTGTGTGGTTTTGAGTGAGTTTCTTAATCCTGAGTTTTAATTTGATTTCAGTGTGGTCTGAGAGACAGTTTGTTATGATTTCTTTTCTTTTCCATTTGCAGAGGAGTGCTTTACTTCCAACTGTGTGGTCAATTTTGGGGTAAGTGTGATGTGGTGATGAGAAGAAAGTATATTCTGTTGAGGTGGAGTGGAGAGTTCTGTAGAAGTCTATTAGGTTCCCTTGGTGTAGAGCTGAGTTCAAGTCCTGGATATCCTTGTTAACTTTATTTCTCGTAGATCTGTTTAATGTTGACAGTGGGGTGTTAAACTCTTCCATTATTATTGCGTGGGAGTCTAAGTCTCTTTGTCAGTCTCTAAATACTTGCTTTATGAATCTGGGTGCTCCTCTATATGGTGCATGTATATTTAGGATAGTTAGCTCTTCTTGTTGAATTGATCCCTTTACCATTATGTAATGGCTTTCCTTGTCTCTTTTGATCTTGGTTGGTTTAATGTCTGTTTTATCAGAGACTAGGATTGCAATTCTTGCTTTTTGTCTTATTTTGTTTTGTTTTCCATTTGCTTGGTAGATCTTCCTCCATCCCTT
>NW_016879990.1:0-1263 GCF_001698545.2 Rhinopithecus bieti | reverse complement strand
TCTCAAAAAAAAAAAAAAAAAGCAAAACCCATCTCTACTAAAAATACAAAAAGTAGCTGGGTGTGGTGGTGTGTGCCTATAATCCCAGCTACTTGGGAGGCTGAGGCAGAATCACTTGAACCCAGGAGGCAGAGGTTGCAGTTAGCCGAGATCGTGCCACTGCACACTAGCCTGGGCAACAGAGAGAGATACTGTCTTAAAGAAAATCATATGTATATATAAATGTATATGTTTATATATGTAAATGTATATGTTTATATATATGTTCACATATACATAAATTTAAAAGTCAAATATGTTTGCCATACACTCAAGGAGATACTCCCACTAAACAAAAGAATCTGGCCGGGCACGGTGGCTCAAGCCTGTAATCCTAGCACTTTGGGAGGCCGAGATGGGCGGATCACGAGGTCAGGAGATCGAGACTATCCTGGCTAACACGGTGAAACCCCATCTCTACTAAAAAATACAAAAAACTAGCCGGGCGAGGTGGCGGGCACCTGTAGTCCCAGCTACTCAGGAGGCTGAGGCAGGAGAATGGCGTAAACCCGGGAGGCGGAGCTTGCAGTGAGCTGAGATCCGGCCACCGCACTCCAGCCTGGGTGACACAGCGAGACTCTGTCTCAAAAAAAAAAAAAAAAAAAAAAAGAATCTGTGCCAAAAGGTGACAAGTGGGGACTGAGTAACCCACTAGTCAAGCATGACCCAGAAAAAACAAAGAAAGTCAAAAAAAGAATGGCCATTAGCCTTGAATTCTAGAATATCTTTTTCACAGAACACAGTTTTAATAACTAGGATTTCATTTCTCTTTCTATGGCTCAATGGTAAATATTTTTTCATTATTATAGTACGTCTACCAACCTATGGTCCAAGCATGGAGGCTTTGTGATAGTTACAGAAACCTTTACTACATAATAAAAATAATGTAACTGACCAAATTGAGATGGAAGGTAAGGGAGGAGGCAAAAGAGAGAGAAGCGAGGCCCGTTCTCCTCCATCTTGCCTTCTTGCAGGAAGACAAGAAACAATCTCTAAAGCTGTCAAGTGAAAAAAATATTCAAGTGTACCAGTTAAAGTCATGAAAGTGCTCACTGGAAGAACCAAGTACATATAATTAACAAAACCACCAGGATATGAGCTCAGTGCGTCTGGGTGGTGGTGATGCTGGTGGTGGTGAGTGGTGAAGGTGTGTTGGTGAAGCTGACAGTGATAGTAGTGATGCTAATGGTGGTGATGGTGACGATGGTGGCCATGGTGGTGGTG
>NW_016879989.1:0-540 GCF_001698545.2 Rhinopithecus bieti | reverse complement strand
TAGGGCAGGCCTGGTGGTGACAAAATCTCTCAGCATTTGCTTGTCTGTAAAGGATTTTATTTCTCCTTCACTTATGAAACTTAGTTTGGCTGGATATGAAATTCTGGGTTGAAAATTCTTTTCTTTAAGAATGTTGAATATTGGCCCCACTCTCTTCTGGCTTGCAGAGTCCCCTGTTAGTCTGATGGGCTTCCTTTTGTGGGTAACCCAACCTTTCTCTCTGGCTGCCCTTAACATTTTTTCCTTCATTTCAACTTTGGTGAATCTGACAATTATGTGTCTTGGAGTTGCTCTTCTTGAGGAGTATCTTTGTGGTGGTTCTCTGTATTTCCTGAATTTGAATGTTGGCCTGCCTTGCTAGGTTGGGGAAGTTCTCCTGGATAATATCCTGCAGAGTGTTTTCCAACTTGGTTCCATTCTCCCCGTCACTTTCAGGTACACCAATCAGACATAGATTTGTCTTTTCATATAGTCCCATATTTCTTGGAGGCTTTGTTCATTTCTTTTACTCTTTTTTCTCTAAACTTCTCTTCTTGCTTT
>NW_016879988.1:0-1133 GCF_001698545.2 Rhinopithecus bieti | reverse complement strand
TCATAAAATGAATTAGGGAGGATTCCCTCTTTTTCTATTGATTGAAATGTTTCAGAAGGAATGGTATCAACTCCTCCTTGTACCTCTGGTAGAATTTGGCTGTGAATCCGTCTGGTCCTGGACTTTTTTTGGCTGGTAGACTATTAATTATTGCCTCAATTTCAGAGCCTGCTATTCGTCTATTCAGAGATTCAACTTCTTCCTGGCTTGGTCTTGGGAGGGTATATGTATCCAGGAATTTATCCATTTCCTCTAGATTTCTAGTTTATTTGCGTAGAGGTGTTTATAGTATTCTTTGATGGTAGTTTATATTTCTGTGGGGTCGGTGGTGATATCCCCTTTATCATTTGATATCATCTATTTGATTCTTCTCTCTTTTCTTCTTTATTAGTCTTGCTAGTGGTCTATCAATTTTGTTGATCTTTTCAGAAAACCAGCTCCTGGATTCATTATTTTGAAGGTTTTTTTGTGTCTCTATCTCCTTCAATTCTGCTCTTAGTTATTTCTTGCCTCCTGCTAGCTTTTGAATGTTTGCTCTTGCTTCTCTAGTTCTTTTAATTGTGATGTTAGAGTGTCAATTTTAGATCTCTCCTTTCTCTTGTGGGCATTTAGTGCTATAAATTTCCCTTTACACACTGCTTTAAATGTGTTCCAGAGATTCTGGTATGTTGTGTCTTTGTTCTCATTGGTTTCAAAGAACATCTTTATTTCTGCCTTCATTTCATTATGTACCTAGTAGTCATTTGGGAGCCGGTTGTTCAGTTTCCATGTAGTTGGGCGGTTTTGAGTGAGTTTCTTAATCCTGGGTTCTATTTTGATTGCTCTCTGGTCTGAGAGACAGTTTGTTATAATTTCTGTTCTTTTACATTTGTGGAGGATTGCTTTACTTCCAACTCTGTGGTCGATTTTGGAATAAGTGTGATGCGGTGCTGAGAAGAATGTATATTCTGTTGTTTTGGGGTGGAGAGTTCTGTGGATGTCTATCACGTCTGCTTGGTGCAGAGCTGAGTTCAATTCCTGGATATCCTTTTCAACTTTCTGTCTCTTTGATCTGTTTAATATTGACAGTGGGTTGTTAAAGTCTCCCAATATTATTGCCTGGGAGTCTAAGTCTCTTTTAGGTCTCTCAAGAC
>NW_016879987.1:0-1241 GCF_001698545.2 Rhinopithecus bieti | reverse complement strand
TTCATCTGCAAGAATGGGCACAGAAGTTAGGAAGGGCTGTCACTGGTTCTCACCTGCTCCTGGCCACTTGGGATCATCTTCCTTCCACATGCCTCCCTCTGCAAAACCTCACCCGTGTCAGGCGTGCTTTCAGCCGTGCCTTCTCCTGTATGGACCGCTCTAACTGCCACTCAATAAGTGCTTGACTGCGGCTTGAGAACTGGATGGTGAAGAGTGAGAAGTTTCCATCTGGTGAGCCTGGGCCATTCCACACAGTGCCCCTTAAAGGGGCTAGGGCTAGGCTCAATATACAACTCGGTCAGTAAAGATCAACGCACTTCCAAGCCCATGGTCTGGTTTTTAAAAGAACTCAGTAAACTTGGAAGGGACAGGGAAAGAGATCGAATTCACAGCTGGCTAACAGAGGCCCAGAGAGATCAGATAATATTGCTATTGTTATTACTGTTGTTACCACTGTCTGAACCTTTCTGGACTACTTCACCAGCTCCCATGCTAGCAATCCCATTTAATCCTCGCAACCACCATAGGAGACAGTTACTATGATGACGGCTATTGTATAGATAAGAAAATATGGAGTATTTGAGGTTAAACGCTTGCCCAACATCACTTAGGCAGAGCTGGGATTTGAACACCCAGATCTATCTCATTCTCTAAGCCCATTTTTCTTGCTGGGGTTGGAGGTACAGATAGGAAGGGGACAATTAATCTTTCGCTCAGTTTTTGAAATGATGATACCTTTGCATAGTGCAAAACTCAGAAGGTACAGAAGGGAAGTATCTCCCAGCCACCTTGTTGCTCTCTCCCGAGTTTTTTTATGAACCTTGCAGACATGTTTTATGTATACTATCATAATATGTACCCACACACACGCACACGTTTCCTGTCTCTACAGAAATGGTAACATACTAAAGGTACTCTTCTGGACCTTCACAGAACAAGTACCCAATACCCCACCTAGGACTTGGCCAAGATCGCAGCCAGGTAAGGGCAGGGCAGGCATTTGACCTCCAAGCTCTGTGTCCAGTGCTCCCTCCCCACTATGCCCCCGAATTCAACTACAGCAGCTGACTCAGCCCCAGGCTGCCTCTAACAACCACCCACAAAAGCAGCGAGACATGGCCATGCTGCCTCCTGGGCAGGACACTCCATCCTGCAGAAGGGACCTTTAGGCTCACTCCTCCATCTGCGAAGCCGGGCTCCCAGGGGACGGGGCAGGTGGTTGGACTCACCTGGTTCGCCTT
>NW_016879986.1:0-1034 GCF_001698545.2 Rhinopithecus bieti | reverse complement strand
TGTGTGTGTGTGTGTGTGTGTGAGATGTTTCACTCTGCAGCACTTCATGTAGGGCTAGATTTTGGCTCTATGGCTTGTTGGCAGGTAACTGCCACTGTTTTATTGATAGTTTCTGACTGGGATTAGATTTACTTCCAGATGCCACAAACAGATAGGCAAGGATACACCACTCATTACATTTACAAGTACTTTTTTTTCCAAAGAAATTATTCATCACGATAACAATACGTGAGCCATCTCCTTATTAATGCCCAAACTACCCAGTTAAAGCAAGTGCTAAGACAACAGAAAACGCTAATGAACTATTTACTACAGTACCTTGTCACTCACGTGGAGTAAGCTCTTTCTTCCACCTACAGACTGTCCTAGGTTATTTTATGGCTTCTGAAACCATCTGTTCTAACCTGCTCTCTGCTGCTCTTTGGAATACCTTTTAACATTTTGCTGCTCCTTGCTTAGAGCCTCAAATTGAGTTTGTTTTTTATTTTCCTAGTTTTTTGCTGCAGCAAAACTCAAGACTTCTCACTCAACCATTTTATTTAGAGGGACACGGACCTGCTCTCTTGGGAGGACAACGGAAATGATACTTCATCTGTCTGCACTTAATACCCAACTAACGTTAAGCCTTCTCCCTCTAAGCTGAATACGATAACCTGAATTATAAACATCTGAAATGTGGTTTTTTGTTTGTTTGTTTTTTGTTTGTTTGTTTGTTTTGGAGACAGAGTCTTCCTCTGCACCCAGGTTTCAGCGAAATGAGGCAATCTTGGCTCACTGTAACCTCAACCCCTGGGCTCAAGTGATCCTCCCACCTCAGCCTCCCAAGTAGCTGGGACTGTAGGCATGTACTCATGCCTGGCTAATTTTGTATTTTTTTGAAGACACACGGTTTTGCCATGTTGCCCAGGCTGGTCTCAAACTCGTGGGCTCAAGTGATCCTCCTGCCTTAGCCTCCCAAAGGCAGGGATTGTAGGCATGAGCCACCTCACCTGGCCTGAAACATCTCTCTTCTGTTTTGTTTGTTTGTTGGTTGG
>NW_016879985.1:0-1104 GCF_001698545.2 Rhinopithecus bieti | reverse complement strand
TATCTATCCTATCTATCTATCTATCTATCTATCTATCTATCTATCTATCTATCTATCATCTATCTATCCATCCATCCATCTATGTTTCTTTCTTTCTATCTATCCATCCATTCATCCATCCTATTGGTTCTCTCTTTCCAGAGAACCATAAGAGAGCATGTAAGTCAGATCATGCAGGATCAGTTCCTGTCTTTCTGTTTCTGGCTTATTTTACTTAGCATAATGCTCTCCAGGTTCGTTCTGAAAAGATGATTCATAATGATTATGAGAAGATGATTTTTTTTGATAGGATTTGAGTCAATAGGGGCATCTCATTATTTTCAACACATTATTAGTTCTTTGGTGCATGACATTTTGTTTCTCTAAATTAATGCTTTCCAGTATTAATGAAAGACCCCTTAAGTTAAAGTCCAATGTTTGTATATTTGTCTTTAATATATAAAGGTTATGTCTACATAATAAAGACAGGTAATTAAGATTGATATTAAGAGATAAGGCAACACACAAAGCCATGTCTTACTTTATTATCTAAGTATTTTAGACTAAATTATCGTTGCACTTTATAGTAACACCTGTCATTTTATGTAACAAACATATGTTATTAATAGCAATTTAGGTTTATTAATTGCATTAAGCCCACCTATGCATGTAGGATATAAAATCTAAATTTTATTTTATAGAGGAAAACACATGCTTAACAAAACATCTTTCCTAAAGTAATAGAATCAGCATATCAAAGGCATTGAAGATTATTATACATACTCAAAAGTCTGTGCTTTTAAATATTATTATGCATAGTTGTCCATTTAACTAGCTATTCTTGGAATAATAGGTGCATTCCAAATAGCCCTTAACAATTATTAATAGCATTATGTACACATTTTAAAACTCTGGTCATGTATTCAAGAATGGTATGCACTCCTACCGGGAGGTTCTCCCTTGGTTCCCACTGATAAACTCCATTCACGATTTTCCAGTCACATTAGTTTTACAATGTTGCATTTAACATGTAAGCAGCTCTTACTATAGACTTGGTCCTAAAACAGTCAGTTATGTTCAACCTTTCTGCTATGAAAGTAGTTAATATGTTAATCGTGACAACAG
>NW_016879984.1:0-1133 GCF_001698545.2 Rhinopithecus bieti | reverse complement strand
AAAAAACACAAAGACGGGTATTACATAATGGTAGAGGGATCAATGCATCAAAAGAGTTAAGTTTCCTAAATATATAGGCACCTAATACCGGAGCACCCAGATTCATAAAGAAAGATCTTAGAGACCTACAAAGAAACTTAGACTCCCACACAATAATAGTGGGAGACTTTAACACCCCGCTGTCAATATTAGACAGATCAACAATACAGAAAATTAACAAGTATATTCAGGACTTGAACTCAGGTCTGTACCAAGCAGACCTAATAGACATCTACAGAACTCTCCACCCCAAATCAACAGAATATACATTCTTCTCAGCACCACATCTCACTTATTCTAAAATTGATCAAATAATTGGAAGTAAAACACTCCTCAGCTAATGCAAAAGAATGGAAATAATAACAAACAGTCTCTCAGACCACAGTGCAATCAAATTAGAACTCAGGATTAAGAAACTCACTCAAAACCACACAACTACATGGAAACTGAACAACCTCCTCCTGAATGGCTACTGGGTAAATAACGAAATTAAGGCAGAAGTAAAGAAGTTCTTTGAAACCAGTGAGAACAAAGACATAATGTACCACAATCTCTGGAACACAGCTAAAGCAGCATTTAGAGAGAAATTTATAGTACTAAATACTCACAGGAGAAAGCAGGAAAGACCTAAAATTGACAACCTAACATCACAATTAAAAGAACTAGACAAGCAATAGCAAGCAAATTCAAAACCTAACAGAAGACAAGAAATAACTAAAATCAGAGCAGAACTGAACAAAATATAGACACGAAAAACCCTTCAAAAAATCACTGAATCCAGGAGCTGGTTTTTTGAAAAGGTTAACAAATTAAATAGACTGCTAGCCCGACTAATAAAGAAGAAAAAAGAGAAGAATCAAATAGACATAATAAAAAAATGATAAAGGGGATCTCACCAGTGATCCCACCGAAATACAAACTACCATCAGAATACTATAAACACCTCTATGCAAATAAACTAGAAAATCTAGAAGAAATGGATAAATTCCTGGACACATACACCATCCCAAGACTAAACCAGGAAGAAGTCGAATCCCTGAATAGACGAATAATAAGTTCTGAAATTGAGGCAGTGATTAATAGCCCACCAACCA
>NW_016879983.1:0-1258 GCF_001698545.2 Rhinopithecus bieti | reverse complement strand
GGTGCAGTGGCTCACGTCTGTAATCCGAGCACTTTGGGAGGCCGAGACGGGCGGATCATGAGGTCAGGAGTTCGAGACCATCCTGGCTAATAAGGTGAAACCCTGTCTCTACTAAAAATACAAAAATTAGTTGGGCATGGTGGCAGGCACCTGTAACCCCAGCTACTCAGGAGGCTGAGGCAGGAGAACAGCTTGAACCCGAAAACAGAGGTTGCAGTGAGCCCAGATCATGCCATTGGACTCCAGGCTGGGTGGCAGAGCGAGACTCTGTCTCAAACAAACAAACAAACAAACAGCATGTTAACAAAGTTGTGTGATCCTATTTTTAGCATTTTACTCAGATTATCAGAAAAGTGTGGGTGGCATTCTACGTCAGGGACTTTCTCATCTACCTCTTTCTTACCCTCTCTGTATCTCCTTCTTTTGTTCCTGGCTGTCTCTGGCCTATACTATCTTTCTTCACTCTCCCTCTAATTGCTTTGCTTTTCTTATCTTTCTCAACCCCTCTGCCTCTTACAGTTTCTTGGCACTCTGCCCTAAGCACTTTGATTCTTCTAACTGTGATATTCATTCCTGATTTTACCCCCTCCTTAGGCACACCTTTCCTCCTTCTGTCTTCTACCATTCTCCCTGCACCCTTCAACAGTCTTCCTTCATCTCTAAGAGAAGGCACTATAGCAGAAAAAGCCCTTGAGTGAAGAAGTAGGAACCAAGATTTCAGGCCCTGCCTGGTCAGTGACAGTAGTATTACCTGGAATAAGCCACTTACACATTCTGGGTCTCAGTTTCTGTACATAAAAATAAAGTTGGTATGAGTCAGTGGTTCTGAATAGGGCTAGAAATAGTCTCTTTTGTTCATTGTATATCCCCGGTAACTAAAAGAATGCTAGGAACATAGGAGGAAGTCAATAATTTTTGTTGAATAAATGAATAAATTTGTTGCCTGCATAAGCCACCAATGGCAGAGCATATACATTAAACCATTTTTTTAGCAATACGGTTGAATTTGCATTTATTCATACATATGTTTTCTCCTAGTTTCTCTTGGGCATGAAAATCTACATTTGTAATTAAACTAAAGAGCTTCTGCACAGCAAAAGAAACTACCATCAGAGTGAACAGGCAACCTACAGAATGGGAGAAAATTTTTGCAATCTACTCATCCAACAAAGGGCTAATATCCAGAATCTACAAAGAACTCAAACAAATATAAGAAAAAAACAAACAACCCCATCAAAAAGTGGGCAAAGGATATGAA
>NW_016879982.1:0-876 GCF_001698545.2 Rhinopithecus bieti | reverse complement strand
GTTTTTTTAGCTTTATTGAGATAATTGACAAATAAGAATTGTATATATTGAAGTTGTACAACATGAGGTTTTGATGTACATGTACGCTAAGAAACTACCACAAATATCAAGCTAATTAATATATTCATCACCTTAAATAGTTAACTTTTGGGTTTTGTAGTGAGAATACATAAGATCTACTCTCTCAGCAAATTTCAAGCATATAATACATTTTGTCAATGTATTACATAGTCATCATGCTGTGCCTTAGGCTTCCAGAAGTTATTCATCTTATGACTGAAAGTGTATACCCTTTGATCAACATTTTCCCATTTTCCCTACCTTTCCCTTGCCTCAAGCCCTGCTAACTACCTTTCTTCTCTCTGGTTTTGGATTCCACATATGTGGTAGCTAATTTTAACTGCCAACTTGGTCGGATTAAGCGGGAGCTTGATAGCTGGTAAATGCTTATTTCTGTGTGCATCTGAGAGGGTGTTCTCGGAGGAGATTGTCATGTGAGTCTGTGGACTGATTCACCCTCAATGTGGGCAAGTACCATTCAGTTGACTGTGGTCCTTGGTGGAACAAAAGTACTGGGAAAAGTAAATTATAACTTTCTCTTTTGTGACCAGCACACCCTTCTTCCACTGCCCTTCAATGTTTGAACTCCAAATTCTCTGGCTTTTAGTCTCCAGGACTTGTAATAGTGGATCACTGGGCTCTTGGGCTTTCAGCCTCAGATGAGCATTACCTCATCAGCCTCCCTGATTCTCAGGCCTTTAGATTTGATCTGAGCCAAGCTACCAGCTTCTTGGGTTCTCCAGCTCCCAGGTAATCCATCATGGGACTCCTTATCCTTCAGAATCCTGTGAGCCCATTCCCTGAATATATTCTCTG
>NW_016879981.1:0-1494 GCF_001698545.2 Rhinopithecus bieti | reverse complement strand
CAGATGAGCACCAGGCAGCCCCAGGGGCTCCAGGAGGAGATACTGAGTGGGACGGAGAGTGAGAATGAACACGACCCAGGTTTTAAGGAAATCTGAGCGGAAGTGGATCCCTGGGAGACGGAAACTGAGGACATGGCCGTGGACATGAGTGGAGAATTTGAACTAAATGGAATTTCATAAAAGACACTGATGTGAACACTTTCCATGTGAAAGTTGCCCTTTTATTTCAACAAAAGCAGGAAAAAAAGCAGAGGAAGCTGGACATGTCAGGAGACTGAGTGTGGGCCCAGGATTTACACTGTTACTCCATGTGCCTCATAGGTTGTTACTGAAAGTGCTGATAGGGGAAAATTGGCTTCATGAGGGATGGGGAAGGAGAGGAAGAAAACTGGCAGAGGAGTCTGTGTGAGAAAGGAAAGGAAGAGGGGCCCTAGAAAGCAGAGATCTTCATAACTGCTCTACCTCACAGGAGACATCATCCGTGAAGTCACTTTCTAAGTGTAAATTGAGCAGAAAGATGAAAGGATTAGATAACACCTATTCATAGGTTTATTGGGCAATTCTTATGGAATCAAGCCCTTTGGAAATTATAATTAATATTCCCAACAAAGATTGCAGGTAGATATTATTTTCAGCTATCTCAGATGAGGGAACAGAGATGTAAATAGCAAAAGACAAAAACCTTGGCCAAAGTCAACAAGCAGAAAGTGGCAAACCCAGGACCTGAGAGCAGATTTGGTCCTAAGCTCCAGGCCTTTGCTCATCTCACTGGGTTGTAGCATTGTGAATTTCAGCTTGACCCTGAGGAAGCATGGGAGGCCCCATTCTCTCCTCTACCCACAGCACTGTGACCACCAACACCTGGATTAGAGCTTCATGACTCCGTTTCCTTCCCTACCTTGGAAGTTCCATTGGTTCCCAGAATCAGTGTTGGCTGCGAAGCTGCAGATGGTGGAGGAAGGGCCCCGCATGGCCAAGCCATTCCCTTGATCCAGCTGTAGTCGCAGACAACTGGGCACCAGGGTGCTTGGTTCCAGCTGTGCATGTGAAATGTGCACCTCTGACAGGGGTGGCTCAAGTCTCCACTCCAAGTCCCTTGGGGACAGGCCGTCTTGGTGGGAGCTGAAAGGAGAAGGGGCTTCAGTAGGAATAATCTGAATTTTCCCTTTGTTAAGCACGCCTAGAACACCCATCCCCAATGTCCCTGCTGTCAGTAAAGCCACCCAGTGACCCACGCCACACAGACAGACATCATGTAAATGCAGGTGACGTGACATTTCCTGTCTGTGCCTGGGGACGCTGACATGGCAGGGGCCCAGGCTGGGGTGTCCCTGAAATGAAAACCTTTGCTTCAGCCCAGAGGGCTTTGGATTGTCTAACAAGACCATCACAATTATTCTCTTATTATTCAATTCTTTCTTGTGACAAGAGGGAAGGTTCTAGAGAGGCCTCAGAGCACAGGAGAGGAGGAGCTGTTTTCTTCACACACAGGGA
>NW_016879980.1:0-540 GCF_001698545.2 Rhinopithecus bieti | reverse complement strand
CATGTTCCAGGCGCCACTCTGGGCGCTACTCTTCCCTAGAAAACAAAACAAAACAAAACAAAACTCCCTTACGATGGGTAATACCCAGAGCACTCCCCTATCTCTCCTTACAAGTAATTTCAAGGATGTTAGAGCGAGGGGCCATGATCATAGTATGGAAATCAGGAAGGAAAAGCTAATTACTCTATGCCGCTCCGAATGGCCAGCCTTTGATGTAGGGTGGCCACCCGAGGGGACATTCCGCCTTCCTGTCATCAATAGAGTCAAGTCCAAGGTTTTCCTACCAGGGCGTGCTGGCCACCCGGATCATATCCCATATATCCTCATATGGCAGGACCTAGCTGAGAACCCGCCCCCTTGGCTGTCCCCTTTCCAATTAGCCTCTGAACCCTGTAAGGCACTGGTTGCTCGGCCACTAAAATCCAAGCAACCAACTGCCCCCCCCCATCCTGTTCTACCTGATAGCGGGGACCCACTGTCCACAGAACCCCCTCTGTACCCCTCCGGGCCCCAGGCCCCAGCCCCCCGGGCTGGGCCGCG
>NW_016879979.1:0-544 GCF_001698545.2 Rhinopithecus bieti | reverse complement strand
TAAAATCTCTTAAAGAATCAGGACTACTGTAATAAAGTGAAACATTTGTTGCTTAAAAATATACCATATCAGAGAGCATAGGGTTAATACTCACTTAGTTCTCACAACACACCATGCCTCTTCTAAAACATAATAATTCACATGTAACTCCAACAATTTACCTCTTACTTCTTTGGCAGATTTTCGACTATATGTAGAATAAACTATTTTTGTCCGGGCCCTTTAAATTTAAACAATAGTTTAAAAGATTTTAAAATGAATGATAATAGAGTAGACTAAAAAAACTTACTAAATTGAAATCTCAATACTCACTGGGTGGAACACTGATATACATGACTCAAAACAGCATCAACTACTTTGGGGATGGCAGTTTCCACATTCCTACTTATATTTTGAATGTAATAAAACTTACAGCAATTTTAATTCTGCATATACTGCTTATTAGTGTTTAAAATAGTCTAAAGTTGTACTGGGTAGCAGAGAGCAGCTTAGGATATAACATTTTCTTCTCATAATTCACAAAGTTTTCAGAGAATATATTCTG
>NW_016879978.1:0-303 GCF_001698545.2 Rhinopithecus bieti | reverse complement strand
GATAGAAACATAGGCTAATGATTCAGAGAGATAATAGAAGAGAAAGTGGATATGAGTATTACATCAACGGGAAGAACCAAATGGAAATTACACATTATACCTTTTAAACCTTCTTCAGTGGGAAATGAAAATGTATTAATGTAGTGTTAGTAGAGGTGTGGGCAAACACCCCTAGGTGAGATACATCAAGGAGTTGTTAAGTCTGTTTTCTTCTGGAGACCGTAGTGAATAATCTATTTTCCTGCCTATTTTAGCTCCTAATGGCTGCCTGCATTCCTTGGCTCATGAACTCTTCCTTCTTTC
>NW_016879977.1:0-1238 GCF_001698545.2 Rhinopithecus bieti | reverse complement strand
AATAAACGTAATCCATCACATAAACAGAACCAGTGATGAAAATCACATGATTATCCCAACAGATGCAGAAAAGGCCTTCAACAAAATTCAACATCCCTTCATGCTAAAACGCTCAATAAACTAGGCATTGATGGAACGTATCTCAAAATAATAAGACCTATTTATGAAAACCCTCAGCCAATATCATACTGAATGGGCAAAACTGGAAGCATTCCCTTTGAAAACCGGCACAAGACAAGGATGCCCTCTCTCACCACTCCTATTCAACATAGTGTTGGAAGTTCTTCCCAGGGCTATCAGGCAAGAGAAAGAAATAAAGGATATTCAAATAGGAAGAGAGGAAGTCAAATTGTCCCTGTTTGCAGATGACATGATTGTATATTTAGAAAACACCATCGTCTCAGCCCAAAATCTCCTTAAGCTGATAAGCAACTTCAGCAGTCTCAGGATACAAAATCAATGTGCAAACATCACAAGCATTCCTATACATCAATAACAGACAAACAGAGAGCCAAATCATGAGTGAACCCCATTCACAATTGCTACTAAGAGTATACAATACCTAGAAATACAACTTACAAGGGATGTGAAGGACCTCTTCAAGGAGAGCTAAACACCACTGCTCAAGGAAATAAGAGAGAACACAAACAAATGGAAAAACATTCCATGCTCATGGATAGCAAGACTCAATATTGTGAAAATGTTCATACTGCCCAAAGTAATTTAGAGAATCAGTGCTATCCTCATCAACCTACCACTGACTTTCTTCACAAAATTAGAAAAAACTACTTTAAACTTCATGTGGAACCAAAAATCCAAGCCAATCCTAAGCAAAAAGAACAAAGCTGGAGGCATCACGCTACCTGACTTCAAACTGTATGACAAGGCTACAGTAACCAAAACAGCATGGTACTGTACCAAAACAAATATATAGATCAATGGAACAGAACAGAGGCCTCAGAAATAACATCACACATCTATAGCCATCTGATCTTGACAAACCTGACACAAACAAGCAATGGGGAAAAGATTCCCTATTTAATAAATGATATTGGGAAAACTGGCTAGCCATATGTGGAAAACTGAAACTGGACACCTTCCTTCCACCTTATACAAAAACCAACTCAAGCTGGATTAAAGACTTAAACATAAGACCTAAAACCATAAAAAGCCTAGAAGAAAACCTGGACAATACCACTCAGGACATAGGCATGGGCAAAGACTTCACATCTAAAACA
>NW_016879976.1:0-623 GCF_001698545.2 Rhinopithecus bieti | reverse complement strand
TCTCGGCCTCCCAAAGTGCTAGGATTACAGGCTTGAGCCACCGCACCCGGCCACAGCATTCTTAAAGAAAGGAATTTTCAACCCCGAATTTCATAACCAGCCAAACTAAGCTTCATAAGTGAAGGAGAAAAAAAATCCTTTACAGACAAGCAACTGCTGAGAGATTTTGTCACCACCAGGCCTGCCCTACAAGAGACCCTGAAGGAAGCACTAAACATGGAAAGGAAGAACCGGTACCCACCACTGCAAAAACACGCCAAAATGTAAAGACCAATGATGCTAGGAAGGAACTGCATCAACTAACAAGCAAAATAACCAGCTAACATCATAATGACAGGATCAAATTCACATATAACAATATTAACCTTAAGTGTAAATGGGCTAAATGCTCCAATTAAAAGACACAGACTGGCAAATTGGATAAAGAATCAAGACCCATCAGTGTGCTGTATTCAGGAGACCCATCTCACATGCAGAGACACACATAGGCTCAAAATAAAGGGATGGAGGAAGATGTACCAAGAAAATGGAAAACAAAAAAAAAAAGGTAAGAGTTGCAATCCTACTCTGATAAAACAGACTTTAAAACCATCAAAGATCAAAAGAGACAAAGAAGGTCATTA
>NW_016879974.1:0-1102 GCF_001698545.2 Rhinopithecus bieti | reverse complement strand
GCCTGAGGACAAATTATTATACTTTGTCCACAGGTAGACACCTGAATAGCCACCCTTGCTCATCTAAAGAGGCTGCTTACACATTTGTTTTTAATTCTCTAAATTCTTCCCCACCTGCGAATGTAGACATTGTTAGACACTATCAACATTTAAACTTATTTTGCACATTTCCAAAGTAGAGAACAGTTTCTATCATTGTAAAATACTAAACACAATAAATTAACATGCATTTACCCAGTAGGCACCTGCAGAGTCCCAAGGTTGTGGGAACTAGAAAGTCTAAGGAATGATCAGGAGACTGTCAACCTAGTGCTTATTCCACTTTGGAAAAGACCATTTCTTCCCTTGACTGTCACATGATTCATCTTTCACCTAATTCTGATGTTCATCCAGGCATTAAATGGATTTCAGTCCTTTTTACCAAAAAACCTTCTGTCACCTCTTCATTATACCTAGAAACCAAACGCTAAGTGGGACTTCATAATTATTTGTCATGGATGATGACAACTTCAATCTGAATGCCCATGGGGTTACCGGAATAATTACATACTGCTGGGCCTTTGAGAAAAATTGGGTCACTATTCATTCTTCTGGTGGGCTTCTCTGCCCCAGCAGCACTACAGGCCTTTAACATAATAAGAAAGGTGGGAGCATCCCGGGGGCAGAGCAAGATGGCCGAATAGGAACAGCTCCAGTCTCCAACTCCCAGCGCGAGTGACACAGAAGACCAGTGATTTCTGCATTTTCAACTGAGGTACTGGGGTCATCTCACTAGGGAGTGCCGGACAATCGATGCTGGTCAGCTACTGCAGCCCAACCAGCGAGAGCTGAAGCAGGGCAAGGCATTGCCTCACCTGGGAAGCGCAAGGGGGAAGGGAATCCCTTTTCCTAGCCAGGGGAACTGAGACACACAACACCTGGAAAATCGGGTGACTCCCACCCCAATACTGCGCTTTAAGCAAACGGGCACACCAGAAGAATATATCCCACACCTGGCCGGGAGGGCCCCACGGCCACGGAGCCCCCCTAATTGCTAACACAGCAGTCTGGGATCGACCCGGAGGTCAGCAGCGAGGCTGGGGGAGGGGTGCCCGCCATTGCT
>NW_016879973.1:0-1259 GCF_001698545.2 Rhinopithecus bieti | reverse complement strand
GTTGGCTGTATGAATGTCTTCTTTTGAGAAATGTCTGTTCATATCCTTTGCCACTTTTTGATGGGGTTGTTTTTTTCTTGTATATTTGTTTGAGTTCTTTGTAGATTCTGGATATTAGCCCTTTGTCAGATGAGTAGATTGCAAAATTTTCTCCCATTCTGTAGGTTTTGATACAGGCATGGTGCTAAGAAAATTGGCTAGCCATAAGTAGAAAGCTGAAACTGGATCCATTCCTTACTCCTTATACAAAAATTAATTCAAGATGGGTTAGAGACTTAAATGTTAGACCTAATACCACACACAAAAAAAGTTTTTTAAAAAAACTTTTGCACCACAAAGGATGGAGTAAACAATGTGAAGAGAAAACCTACAAAATGTTAAACAGAAAAAACTGCAAACCACCCATCTGGCAAAAGATTGAACACCAAAATATGTAAGGAGCTCAAACAGCTTTATAAACAAAATCTAACAATCCAACCAAAATGAGCAAAATATCTAAATAAATGTTTTTCAAATTAAGACATATTTGTATGGCAAACAGGCTTATGAAAAGGTGCTCAACATCGGTGGTCATCAGTGAAATGCAAATGAAAATTACCAAGAGGTATCATCTCACCTTAGCTAAAATGACTTATATCCAAAGACAGGCAATAACAAATGCTGGCAAGGATGTGGAGAAAAGGGAACCCTTGTACACTGTTGGTGGAACTGTAAATTAGTACAATTACTATGGAGAACAGTTTGTAGGTTCCTTACAATACTAAACATAGAGCTGCCATATAATCCAGCAATCCCACTGCTGAGCACATACTAAAAAGAGAGGAAATCAGTATACCAAAGAGGTATCTGCACTCCTATGTTTGTTGCAGCACTGTTTACAGAAGCTAAGATTTGGAAGCAACCTAATTGTCCATTAACAGATAAATGGATAAAGAAAATGTGGTACCTATACTCAACAGATATTATTCAGTCATTAAAAAAGTGAGATCTTGTCACTTGCAACAACATGGACAGAACTGGAGATTATTATATTAAATGAAATACACAAGACACAAAAAGACACCTCATGTTCTCACTTATTTGTGAGATCTAAAAATTAAATAAACTGAATTCATGGAGTTAGAGAATAGGAAGATGGTTACCAAAGATGTGAGGTGTAGTGAGGGGCTAGGGGTGTGTTGCAGATAGTTAATGGTTACAAAAGCAATTAGTTATAAAGAATGAATAAGACCTATTATTTGATAACACAAGGTGACTAT
>NW_016879972.1:0-425 GCF_001698545.2 Rhinopithecus bieti | reverse complement strand
CCCTCATTCACTATCACAAGAGCAGCACGGGACAGACCTGCCACCATGATTCAGTTACCTCCCGCCAGGTCCCTCCCACAATACGTGGGAATTCAAGATGAGATTTGAGTGGAGACACAGTCAAACTATATCAGTCACCTTGGGGAACCCTCCTGGAACACAGCTAGGGGGACACAGGCCCTGAACAGAGAGAGCCTGGGACGGAGCACTGGGGTTGGGGGGTGGAGGGTAGGGGATTCTGGGCTCCAGATGATGAGGCCAAATTGTGCCACAGGTGTCCCCACCCATGAGATGAGCCCCAGGGGTTGTCAGAGCAGGGATGGTGATTGGAGGGTGTTGTGACTGAGGGGTACTCCCCAAGCACCCAAAATGCATGTTGATGTCCTAACCCCCAGCACCTCAGAATGGGGCCATCTTTGAAAGCC
>NW_016879971.1:0-261 GCF_001698545.2 Rhinopithecus bieti | reverse complement strand
AAAGAAACGCTTCTGAGGTTAATCAAAGACATTGATAGTGGACTGCGCCACGAAAAATAAGTGGAACTCTGTGAGATGAATTCACACATCAGCAAGAACTGTCTGAAAAGGCTTCTTTCCAGTTTTCAACTGAGGATATTTCCTTTGTCACCGTAAGCTTCATTGCGCTAAGAAGTTATCCATTGCAGATTTCGAGAAAACTGTGTTAGCAAACTGATGACTGAAGACAAACGTGTGACACTGTGAGTTGCATTCACATAT
>NW_016879970.1:0-1496 GCF_001698545.2 Rhinopithecus bieti | reverse complement strand
CATTTATTAAATAGGGAATCCTTTCCCCATTTCTTGTTTTGGTCAGGATTGTCAAAGAACAGATGGTTGTACATGTGTGGTTTTACTTCTGAGGGCTCTGTTCTGTTCCATTGATCTATATCTCTGTTTTGTACCAGTAACATGCCGTTTTGGTTACTGTAGCCTTGTAGTATAGTTTGGAGTCAGGTAGCGTGATGCCTCCAGCTTTGTTCTTTTTGCTTAGGATTGTCTTGGCAATGCAGGCTCTTTTTTGGTTCCATATGAACTTTAAAGTAGTTTCTTCCAATTCTGTGAAGAAAGTCATTGGTAGCTTGATGGGGATGGCATTGAATCTATAAATTACCTTTGGCTGTGTGGCCATTTTCACGATATGGATTATTCCTATCCATGAGCATGGAATCTTCTTCCATTTGTTTGTGTCCTCTTTTATGTCACTGAGCAGTGGTTTGTAGTTCTCCTTGAAGAGGTCCTTCACATCCCTTGTAAGTTGGATTCGCAGCTATTTTATTATCTTTGAAGCAATTGTGAATGGGAGTTCACTCATGATTTGGATCTCTCTTTTGGTATATAAGAATGCTTGTGATTTTTGCACATTGTTTTTGTATGCTGAGACTTTGCTGAAGTTGATTGTCAGCTTAAGGAGATTTTGGGCTGAGACGATGGGGATTTCTAAATATGCAATCATGTTATCTGCAAACAGGGACAATTTGACTTCCTCTTTTCCTAAATGAATACTCTTTATTTCTTTCTCTTGCCTGATTACCCTGGCCAGAACTTCCAACACTATATTGAATAGGAATGGTGAGAGAGGGCATCCCTGTCTTGTGCCAGTTTTCAAGGGGAATGCTTCCAGTTTCTGCTTATTCAGTATGATATTGGCTGTAGGTTTGTCATATATAGCTCTTATTATTTTGAGATATGTTCCATCAACATCTAGTTTGTTGAGAATTTTTAGCATGAAGGGCTGTTGAATTTTGTTAAAGGCCTTTTTTGCATCTATTGAGATAATCATGTGGTTTTCGTCTTTGGTTCTGCTTATATGCTGGATTACATTTATTGATTTGTGTATATTGAACCAGCCTTGCATCCCTGGGATGAAGTCCACTTGATCATGGTGGAGAATCTTTATGATGTGCTACTGGATTTGGTTTGCCAGTATTTTACTGAGGATGTTTGCATTGATGTTGAGGGATATTGGTCTACAATTCTCTTTTTTTGTTGTGTCTCTGCCAGGGTTTGGTATCAGGATGATGTTGGCCTCATAAAATGAATTAGGGAGGATTCCCTCTTTTCTATTGATTGGAATAGTTTCAGAAGGAATGGTACCAGATCCTCCTTGTACCTGTGGTAGAATTTGGCTGTGAATCCATCTGGTCCTGGACTTTCTTTGGTTGGTAGGCTATTAATTATTGACTCAATTTCAGAGCCTCTTATTGGTCTATTCAGGTATTCAACTTCTTCCTGGTTTAGTCTTGGGAGACTGATTCTTCTCTCTT
>NW_016879969.1:0-624 GCF_001698545.2 Rhinopithecus bieti | reverse complement strand
ATTCTTCTCAGCACCACATAGCATTCATTCCAAAAGTGACCACATAATTGGAAGTAAAACACTCCTCAGCAAATGTAAAGGAACAGAAATCATAACAAGCAGTCTCTCAGAACACAGTGCAATCCAATTAGCAATCGGGATTAAGAAACTCACGCAAAACCATGCAACTACATGGAAACTGAACAAGCTGCTCCTGAATGACTACTGGGTACATAATGAAATTAAGGCTGAAATATATAAGTTCTTTGAAACCAGTGAGAACAAAGACACAATGTACCAGAATCTCTGGGACACAGCTAAAGCAGTGTTTAGAGGGAAATTTATAGCACTAAATGCCCACAAGAGAAAGCAGGAAAGGTCTAAAATCGACACCCTAACATCACAATTAAAAGAACTAGAGAAGCAAGAGCAAACAAATTCGAAGGCTAGCAGAAGGCAAGAAATACCTAAGATCAGAGCAGAACTGAAGGAGATAGAGACACGAAAAACCCTCCAAAAAAATCAATGAATCCAGCAGCTAACTTTTTGAAAAGATTAACAAAATAGATAGACCGCTAGCCACACTAATAAAGAATATAAGGCAGAAGAATCAAACAGACACAATAAAAAATGATAAACAAGACG
>NW_016879968.1:0-1099 GCF_001698545.2 Rhinopithecus bieti | reverse complement strand
TTTTATTTTATTTTTTTTTTTTTTTTTTAGACGGGGTCCCGCTTTGCCCCCCCGGCCGGAGGGCGGGGGCCGGGTCTCAGCTCACTGCCAGCTCCGCCCCCCGGGTTCCCGCCATTCTCCTGCCTCAGCCTCCCGAGTAGCTGGGACTACAGGCGCCCGCCAGGTCGCCTGGCTAGTTTTTTGTATTTTTAGTAGAGACGGGGTTTCACCATGTTAGCCAGGATGGTCTCGATCTCCTGACCTCGTGATCCGCCCGTCTCGGCCTCCCAAAGTGCTGTTACAGGCTTGAGCCACCGCGCCCGGCCTATTCTTATTTTTTAAGACAGGGTCTCGCTCTGTAACCCGGGCTGGAGTTCAGTGGCACAATCACGGCTCATGGCAGCCTCTGCCTCCCGGACTCAAGTAATCCTCCCACCTCAGCCTCCCAAGCAGCTGGCATTACAGGCCTGCACCATTAGGTCCAGCTAATATTTTTATTTTTTGTATAGATGGGGGTCTCCCCTTGCTTTCCAGGCTGGTCCTGAACTCCTGGCTTCAAGTAATCTGTCTGACTTAACCTCCCGAAATGCTGGGAATACAAGCGTCAGCCACTACCATGCCTGGCCTCTGCTTGCTTAGTTGTGGAAACAGACCTGGTCCCAAGTGAGGACGGCCTGGAATACAGACCTCAGCTGACCCACAAGGATGGGGTTTGAGATCTGGGACTCTTTGTCACAGTGGCATAACTGACTAATACAGCCCCTATAGACCCCGGCTCCAACGTTCAAATCAAGGTAACTGGCTACTTCATGAACCTGTCACACGTGAAAGCGCTGCTAGGTTGAGTGACCAGGTTATCACACAGACTCTGCAGACCCCAGAGGCAGCGATGCCTGTGTATGGCCTTGGTGCCTTCGGCCCCACAGACCTGGTTTTGCTTTTCCAGCAACCCCCAAAGACCAAAGCTTTCTGGATGGCCACGCCAACACTGCTCTGAGTCCCGGCTCCCTGTCCCTGGAGCAGCCACGGACCTGCAGGAGGGGGTCCTCCAAGGAGCAGCCGGCTGTGGGACAATCAGAGGTCACTCCTGCCCATGTGTCTGAGCCCGTCAAGCAGGACC
>NW_016879967.1:0-1495 GCF_001698545.2 Rhinopithecus bieti | reverse complement strand
GTGTGTGTGTGTATATATATATATGTATATGCATGTATGTATGTATATGTATGTGTATGTGTATATGCATATATGTATTTATGTACATATATGTATGGATGTATATACATATGTATATGTATGTATATGTGTACATATATGTGTGTGTTTGTGTGTGTGTGTGTATATATATTCTTCTGCGGCTTCTGTTCCAGTAAAGCAAGTGCCAACTGCCATTCTGGACATAACTGTCTCTCCCGTTTTGGGAGTGGGCAATTTTTGATTGGAATTTCATTCCTTTGATGAATTCCCAAAGGTATTGAAGATCAGATTGTGCAGATGCCTCATGACATAAGAATGAGGTGATGACTCTTGTAATCTTTACATTTTGGAGCAAAGACCAAAAGTACAATCAAAGGTCCTCTTCATGTGTTACTGGAAGCAGGATTCTAATCTGATTACATAGATGTGACACCTGGTCTGACATAAATGAACAGGCAAGGAAACAGAGAAAGGACATGGCACAATGCTTATGAAAAAGTCTCAGCAATTTTAATTTTCTTCTGAGGAAGCTGAAATTGTGCAAGTAAAACAGTGTGACTGGTCATGTGTCAGGTGATGTTGTGTTCTGGAAAGTATCTCCAGTCCTGGGCTGGATCCAGTAGGTGCACTCAGGCCCCAAATCCTAAAGCAGGGACTTGTATTCCTTAAACAGATGGTATTCCAATGAGAAAGCTGTTCTCAGGTGAGCTGCAGAGCGGGGAGGAGGAGACGGAGGTGTCCTTGGCTTCCCAGAATTGCTGAAACTTGAAGACCAAGGCCACCTCCTCATAGATGGAGCAGAGATCCACCTATGAGTACATCACATCGGCTCTGTCTTCAGGAATCTTGAGCTGTGGGGGAGGTGAAGGAATGTGATTTATTCCTTTCTGCTAAGGCAGTGTGCTTCAGAGAAAATGAATTGAAAATTTAATACATATGCTTTTGCCATAATAAGGGAGAGAATATGAATAATTCATGGCAATGCAAGTGGTCACTTCAGAGCTGGCAGAAGGAGCAAGTGCACAACTGAGAGAAGGAAGCACCCTGCCCCAGGAAGCAGGTGCGCTAAGACCATCCCCTGAGAACTGCCCTCCAGATGCCACCTGTCAGTGGAACCTGGGCCTGTACCTGGGATCTTGTGCGTAGTGTGGAGAGCAGAGCACAGCTCCATTCCTCCTCACTGTGTGACCTAGGATGTGACCTCTTCCTCTGAGCTTCATTCTAACTAGGTGTTAAAATCAAATAACAGCAGTAACTTTACTTGTAAACTTTCTGATAAGAGCCAGTGATGATCAGAATTGTTATCACTGTTGTTGCCCAGTTCCTTAAACATTATAAAATACCTGTGTGACCCGTCATCTCAGACCTCAGATGACTACCTCGCAGACAGCACACCTGCATTGTTTCTGTCACAAACGTGGTATTAGAACTGGAAACTATGTGTACCTTGTTATAGAATTTATATCTTAGTTAT
>NW_016879966.1:0-1037 GCF_001698545.2 Rhinopithecus bieti | reverse complement strand
CGGTGTGTGTTGTTCCCCTTCCCGAGTCCAAGTGATCTCATTGTTCAGTTCCCACCTATGAGTGAGAACATGCGGTGTTTGGTTTTCTGTTCTTGTGATAGTTTGCTAAGAATGATGGTTTCCGGCTGCATCCATGTCCCTACAAAGGACACACACTGATCCTTTTATCTGGCTGCATAGTATTCCATGGTGTATATGTGCCACATTTTCTTAATCCAGTCTGTCACTGATGGACATTTGGGTTGATTCCAAGTCTTTGCTATTGAATACACATCTTTTTCACTGTACTCATTTGTAACAGATAGTGTGGGCTCCTACACCTCAGTGTTCTGAGAGGGGTTGGTAAACACTGACCACATAGAGAGAGCTGCCCATCTGCACTCAGTACCAAGGCACATCCCATCCATGCCCTAAAACTCTTGTAAATTTCTCCATTCGTACAGGAAAATGACTATTTCTTACAACAATATGACCGTGGAATTTGATTACAAAAACATTCCTGCTATCCCCAACATGTGCTCCCGGGCTAAAGACATAATCTGCAACTCAGGATTTTCTGAAGATTCACTTGTTTATACTATTGAGGGCAACAGTTGTTCTTAAACAAGGATGCGGTTCCCAGCCCTATACTTTCTTCTTACCCTGCTTATTTTTCTTTTTTTATTATTATACTTTAAGTTCTGGGGTACATGTGCAGAATGTGCACATGTTACATAGGTATACATGTGCCATGGTGGTTTGCTGCACCCATCAACTCGGCATCTACATTAGGTATTTCTCCTGGTGTTATCCCTCCCCTAGCCCCACAGCCCCCCAACAGGCCCTGGTGTGTAAAGTTCCCCTCCCTGTGTAGATGTGTTCTCATTGTTCAGCTCCCACTTATAAGTGAGAACATGCAGTGTTTGGTTTTCTGTTCTTGTGTTCGTTTGCTGAGAATGATGGTTTGCAGTTCATCCATGTCCCTGCAGAGGACATGAATACATCCTTTTTTATGGCTGCATAGTATTGCATGATGTATATGTGCCACATTTTCTTTA
>NW_016879965.1:0-425 GCF_001698545.2 Rhinopithecus bieti | reverse complement strand
AGTTTCTCAGATAGCTTCCTTTTCCTTTGTCTATGAGGATATATGCTTTGTCACCTTAGGCTTCAATACACTCCCAAATATCCTATAGCAGATTCCACGATAACAGTGTTATCAAACTACTAAATGAAAAGGATGGTGTAACTCTGTGAGGTGAATTCACACATTACAAAGCAGTTTCTCAGAAAGCTTCTTTTTGGTTTATCTATGAGTATATTTCCTTTGTTACCATAAACTTCAATGTGCTAAGAAATATCAGAGTGCAGATTCCAAGAAAACAGTGTAAGCAAACTGCTCAATGCAAAGTACAGTGTAACTCTGTGAGTTGAATTCACACGTCACAAAGCAGTTTCTCAGAAAGCTTCCTTCTAGTTTTTATCTGAGGATATTTCATTTCTCACTGTAGGCCTGTATGTACTCTCAAATAT
>NW_016879964.1:0-425 GCF_001698545.2 Rhinopithecus bieti | reverse complement strand
AAAAGAAATAAATAAAATAAAATAAAATAACAGAAAGAAGTACTCGAAGAAACTGTCATGTGCATTCATTTCACAGGGTTAAAGCTTACTCTACATTTCCCAGTTTGAAACTCGGGATTTGAGGTTTCTGCAAACTGATAGTAAGTGCGATCGGAGTCCTGTGTAAGGCAGGAAAATATCTTCCATCGAAAATCAGAGAGAAGCTTTCTGCGCAACTCTTTTGTGAGGTTTGCATTCATCTCATTGCGTTAAATCATTCTTTGGATTGAGCAGTTTGAAATCACTGTTTTTGTGGAATCTGAGAAAGGACATTTGGAAAAGCTCTTTAGAATATCCTGAAAAAGAAATAACCTCAGAGAGAAACCAGAAGGAAGCCTTCTGTGAAACTGCTCTGTTTCACGTGAGTTCTGCTCACACAGTTAAGC
>NW_016879963.1:0-426 GCF_001698545.2 Rhinopithecus bieti | reverse complement strand
AAATAAAATCCTTTATAGACAAGTAGATGCTGAGAGATTTTGTCACCACCAGGCATCTCCTACAAGAGCACCTGAAGGAAGCACTAAACATGGAAAAGAACAACTGGTACCAGCCACTGCAAAAACATGCCAAATTGTAAAGACCATCAATGCTAAGAAGAAACTGCATCAACTAACGAGCAAAATAATCAGCTAACATCATAATGACAGGCTCAAATTCACACATAAAAATATTAACCTTAAATGTAAATGGACTAAATGCCCCAATTAAAAGACACAGACTGGCAAATTGGATAAAGAGTCAAGACCCATCAGTGTGCTGTCTTCAGGAGACCAATCTCACGTGCAGACACACACATAGGCACACACATAAATGGATGGAACCAAGCAAATGGAAAACAGAAAAAGGCAGGGGTTGCAATCCTA
>NW_016879962.1:0-1036 GCF_001698545.2 Rhinopithecus bieti | reverse complement strand
ATTTTTATGGTTTTAGGTCTTATGTTTAAATCTTTAATTTATCTTGAGTTAATTTTGTATAAGATATAAGGAAGGAGTCCAGTTTCAGTTTTCTGTGTATGGCTAGCCAGTTTTCCCAACACCAGTTGAATATGAAATCCTTTCCCCATTTCTTGTTTTTGTCAGGTTTGCCAAATATCAGATGGTTGTAGATGGGTGGCATTATTTCTGAAGACTCTGTTCTCTTCCATTGGTCTATATATCTGTTTTGGTACCAGTACCATGCTGTTTTGGTTACTGTAGCCTTGTAGTATAGTTTGAAGTCAGGTAGCGTGATGCCTCCAGCTTAGTTCTTTTTGCTTAGGATTATCTTGGTTATACGGGCTCTTTTTTTTTTTTTATTCTATATGAAATTTAAAGGAGTTTTTTCTAATTCTGTGAAGAATGTCAATAGTAACTTGATGGAGATAGCATTGAATCTATAAATTACTTTGGGCAGTATGGCCATTTTCATGATATTGATTCTTCCTATCCATGAGCATGGAATACTTTTCCATTTGTTTGTATCCTCTCTTACTTCCCTGAGCAGTGGTTTGTAGTTCTCCCTGAAGAGTTCCTTCAAATCCCTTGTAAATTGTATTCCTGGGTATTTTATTCTCTTTGTAGCCATTGTGAATGGGAGTTCACTCATAATTTAGCTCTTTGTCTATTATTGGTGTATAGGAATGGTTGTGATTTTTGAACATTGATTTTCTATCCTGAGACTTTGCTGAAGTCACTTATCAGCTTAAGGAGATTTTGGGCTGAGACGATGAGGTTTTCTAAATATGGAATCATGTCATCTGCAAACAGAGACAATTTGACTTCCTCTCTTTCTATTTTATACCTTTATTTCTTTCTCTTGCCTGATTGCCCTGGCAAAAACTTCCAGTACTATGTTGAGTAGGAGTGAACTCAGGATTAAGAAACTCACTCAAAACTGCACAACTACATGGAAACTGAACCATGTGCTCCTGAATTACTACTGGGTAAATAACGAAATTAAGGCAGAAGTAAA
>NW_016879961.1:0-959 GCF_001698545.2 Rhinopithecus bieti | reverse complement strand
GAACATGGAAAGAAATAACCAGTACAAGCCATTGCAAAAACATGCCAAAATGTAAAGTTCATTGACGTTAGGAAGAAGCCGCATCAACTAACGAACATAGTAGCCAGTTAATATCATAATGACAGAATCAAGTTCACACATAACAATATCAACCTTAAATGTAAATGGACTAAATGTTCCAATTAAAATACGCAGACTGGAAAATTGGATAAAGAGTCAAGATGATCGATTATTTTGCTGTATTCAGGAGACCCATCTCACATGCAGAGACACAGATAGGTTCAAAATAAAGGGATATAGGAAGATCTACCAAGCAAATGGAAAACAAAAAAATGCAGGGGCTGGAATCCTAGTCTCTGATAAAACAGACTTTAAACCAACAAAGATCAAAAAAGACAAAGAAGGCCATTACATAATGGTAAAGAGATTAATTCAACAAGAAGAGCTAACTATCCTAATTATATATGCACCCAATATAAGAGTACCCAGATTCATAAAGCAAGTCCTTAGAGACTAATAGAGACTTAGACAATTATTGCATGGGAACGCAATAATGTTAGGCTATATTAACATTCCACTGTCAACATTAGACAGATCAATAAGACAGAAAGTTAACAAGGATGTCCAGGAATTGAACTCAACTCTGCACCAAGTGGACCTAATAGACACCTACAGAACTTTCTATCCCAAATCAACAGAATATACATTCTTCTCAGCACCACATCACACTTATTCCGAAACCGATCACATAGTTGGAAGTAAAGCACTCCTCGGCAAATGTAATGGAACAGAAATTATAACAAACTGTCTCTCAGACCACAGTGCAATCAAACGAGAACTCAGGACTAAGAAACAATCAAAACCGCTCAGCTACATGGAAACTGAACAACCTACTCCAACACCTCTATGCAAATAAACCAGAAAACCTAGAAGAAATGGATAAAATCCTCGACACATAG
>NW_016879960.1:0-406 GCF_001698545.2 Rhinopithecus bieti | reverse complement strand
CCTTAGCTCTCCTTTGTTTATTGAGTCCTGTCACTTCCTTCTGTACATTTTTTCGTTGTACTTCTCTGTGTCTACCAAGACTACTGCGCCCACTGCAATAATCTGGTGGCAGACACTCCCATTGTTGCCTATGGTTTGGGAAGTTTTGCAGCAGCAGTCACTGCCTGGCTGCTCAGCCTGCAAGTCCCCCAGCTAATTGTCCCATCAGGAGCCCTGCCCAGCTGAGCATCCACTGCTCCTCACTGGCAATTCCTGGGGGGCTCTTCCAGGTTCGGCAGCACGCTCCTGACGAATGCCTTCTGCACTGGCTTCCATTTGCATTCTTTCCTTCTAGGAGTTATCATTTCTGATCCAACAAAGGTTTCCCTTCTTGCTTTTCTTTGATGTCCTGTCTTTACTCATTTAT
>NW_016879959.1:0-764 GCF_001698545.2 Rhinopithecus bieti | reverse complement strand
TGTTTACAAAAACACCTCCGAAGAACTAAAATTAGGAACTTTCATCGCCAATACTTGCCTCATACCTAACTTCTCATTTCTCAGTATCATTTTTTTTTTCTTTTTGAGTCTACCATGTTGCCCGGGCTGGTCTCAAAACTCTTGGGCTCAAGTAATCTTTTGCCTCAGTCTCCTCAGTAGCTGGAACTCCAGGCATGAGCTACTGTAACCAGTTCTCAGCATCATGTTTAATACTTAAAGTGCAACCTAGCGGCCCCCAGCACAACAGTGTCTCTATTTTTCACTGATGACTGTTACGACTGATTATTAGAATGCTTTGTATCTATTTGAGAATTTACAGGTCATGAACATTCTGATATGTATCCTTCTCACTTGCTCCTCCTCCTGCTCATACCCTTGGGAAACAGAGAAAATAGAATTTGAATGAACTTCTCTTGTATGAGAAAACCCAGAGCACAGAGGTTGTGTAACCCCAAGGTCCTGTAGTAATAAGGAGGCACAGTCAAGCTTAAGGAGTCTGGCACTGTTTCCATCACATGCCCCTAAAAAACAACCACTACAGAGTTCTTCAGGTCAATGGGAAGAACACTCAAGACCCACAGCTGCAGAACTATGGCCACATTAACACTCGTGCAAGCAGTTGATATTTACCAGTAGAAAGCTGGGCTGCTGGAGGTGAGGGAATGCCATAGCAGCCTCCAGTGGAGAGTTGAAAATGGCCTTCTTAGCAAACCACTGTGGAAAAACAAAGACAAAAACTCAAC
>NW_016879958.1:0-425 GCF_001698545.2 Rhinopithecus bieti | reverse complement strand
CATATGTCTGTTGGCTGCATAAATGTCTTGAGAAGTGTCTGTTCATATCCTTTGCCCACTTTTTTGATGGATTTGGTTTTTTCTTGTAAATTTGTTTAAGTTCTTTGTAGATTCTACAAAGATATTAGCCGTTTGTCAGATGGGTGGATTGCAAAAATTTTCTTCCATTCTGTAAGTTGCCTGTTCACTCTGATGATAGTTTCCTTTGCTGTGCAGAAGCTCTTTAGTTTAATTAGATCCAATTTGTCTATTTTGGCTTTTGTTGCCATTGCTTTTGGTGTTTTAGTCATGAAGTCTTTGCCCATGCCTATGTCCTGAATGGTATTGTATAGGTTTTCTTCTATGTGTTAGGTCTTACATTTAAGACTTTAGTCCTTCTTGAGTGAATTTTGTATACAGTGTAAGGAAGGAATCCAGTTTCAGCT
>NW_016879957.1:0-1100 GCF_001698545.2 Rhinopithecus bieti | reverse complement strand
GTGAGGACTTGCCAAGTGAAAGACAGCTTTCTACTTCAGAAAAGTACTTCTGTCTCTTCTGATTCTCCTCAGACTAGGCATTAGTAAACTAGGACTATTTAATCTGAGGAGATTTCGATAAAGACCCCAGTGCCAACCGTGAGTGTTGCCCCCCGATGTAGAGCTTTCATGCCATAGTTGGTCCAACATTCTGTGGACCACTAAAGAGCAAGGATGGACTGCCCTGACTGGTTTTTGTAATTTCCCTAAAACCATACATTCATTTTACTAGAGGATCATAGAAGTTAAAGACTTAAACTTTAGCAATTAAGACAGGATACCAAGATGTAAATGCCTGGTTAAAATGGATCAAATATTCCATCTGCATGTTAAACAAAAGCAATTGTTATGCTTGTGCACATGGCAGGCCAGAGGCCCAGATTGTCCCCTTTCCACTAAGGTGGTCCTCCAGTTGACCAGGTGTGGGCTGCATGGTAGCTCTTTTCCGGGATTCTACAGCCTGGGGTAATAAGTCATGCCAAGCTCTCTCTCTGCTATATCTCAAAGTCCGGCACACAGCGTTTCAGCCCCTGAGGGCAATCCAGCTTTCATCTCCCAATATTAAGTTCACTTTGTGTCTCTCACGACAGGGAGGAAACTTAGCATTCCTTGGAGACCTGAAAGGATGCAGTGAGCTTAAGAATTTTCAAGAGCTTATCAATCAGTCAGCCTTTGTTCATCCCTGAGCAGATGTGTGGTGGTATTGTGGTGGACCTTTACTGGGCACTCTGCTGAATAACTGTAGTGGCACTTGTACTTTAGTCCAGTTGGCTATCCCTTTCACCCTGGCATTTCATCAACCAGAAGGAAAAAATTATAATAAGATACCATAAAGTGAGGGAAGCCCCTTATGGGTCTTTCGACTCTCATGTCTATTTAGATGCAACTGGAGTCCCACGAGGAATACGAGATCAATTTAAAGCTTGAAATCAAATAGCTGCAGGATTTTAGTCAATATTTTAGTAGGTGACAGTTAACAAAATGTAGATTAGATAAACTACATCTATTTACAACCAACAGCAATGAGCTTTTCATGAGTTAAAAGAAAACTCATGTCGGCC
>NW_016879956.1:0-425 GCF_001698545.2 Rhinopithecus bieti | reverse complement strand
CCAGCTTTGTTCTTTTGCTTAGGATTGTCTTGGCTATGCGGGTTTTTTGTTGTTGTTGTTGTTGTTGTTGTTCCATATGAACTTTAAAGTAGTTTTTTCCAATTCTGTGAAGAAAGTCATTGGTAGCTTGATGGGGAAGGCATTGAATCTATAAATTACCTTGGGCAGTATGGCCATTTTCATGATATTGATTCTTCCAATCCATGAGCATGGAATGTTCTTCCATTTGTTTGTGTCCTCTTTTATTTCATTGAGCAGTGGTTTGTAGTTATCCTTGAAGAAGTCCTTCACATCCCTTGTAAGTTGGATTCGTAGGTATTATATTCTCTTTGTAGCGATTGTCAATGGGAGTTCCCTCATGATTTGGCTGTCTGTGTTTCTGTTATTTGTGTATAGGAATGCTTGTGGTTTTTGAACATTGATTT
>NW_016879955.1:0-1036 GCF_001698545.2 Rhinopithecus bieti | reverse complement strand
ATTTTGCACATTGATTTTGTATCCTGAGACTTTGCTGAACTTGCTTATTGGCTAAGGAGATTTTGGGCTGAGACAATGGGGTTTTCTAAATATACAATCATGTCATATACAAACAGGGACAATTTGACTTCTTCTTTTCTTAACTGACTACCCTTTATTTCTTTCTCCTGCCTGATTGCCCTAGCCAGAACTTCCAACACTATGTTGAATAGGAGTGGCAAGAGAGGGCAGCCCTGTCTTGTGCCAGTTTTCTAAGGGAATGCTTCCAGTTTTTGCCCATTCAGTATGATATTGGCTGTTGGTTTGTCATAAATAGCTCTTATTATTTTGAGATACATTCCATCAATACCGAATTTATTTAAAGTTTTTAACATGAAGGGCTGTTGAATTTTGTCAAAGGTCTTTTCTGCATCTATTGAGATAATCATGCAGTTTTTGTCTTTGGTTCTGTTTATATGCTGGATTACGTTTATTGATTTGAGTATGTTGAATCAGCCTTGTATCCCAGGGATGAAACCAACTTGATCACGGTGGATACGCTTTTTGATAAACTTTTTGATGTGCTACTGGATTCGGTTTGCCAGTATTTTAATGAGGATTTTGGCATCGATGTTCATCATGAATATTTGTCTAAAATTCTCTTTTTTTTGTTGTATCTCTGTGAGGCTTTGGTATCAGCATGATATTGGCCTCGTAAAATGAGTTAAGGAGGATTCCCTCTTTTTCTGTTGATTGGAATGGTTTCAGAAGGAATGGTACCAACTCCTCCTTGTACCTCTGGTAGAATTCAGCTGTGAATCTGTCTGGTCCTGGATGTTTTTTGGTTGGTAGGCTATTAATTACTGCCTCAATTTCAGAGCCTGCTATTGGTCTATTCAGGGATTCAACTTCTTCCTGGTTTAGTCTTGGGAGAGTGTAAGTGTCCAGGAAATTATCCATTTCTTCTAGGTTTTCTAGTTTATTTGCATAGAGGTGTTTATAGTTATTCTCTGATGGTAGTTTGTATTTCTGTGGGGTCGGAGGTGATATCCCCTTT
>NW_016879954.1:0-623 GCF_001698545.2 Rhinopithecus bieti | reverse complement strand
TTGTGTTCTCCCAATGCCTGATCCTTATCATCTGAACTCAAGGACACCCTTCATGAGACAACAGAAAATTCAAGGTCTTCTGATAGTCCCGAAAAAGCGACCACATTAAAAGCTATAGGCCAACATGCTGAATCCCTGTCTCTACTAAACATACAAAAAATCAGCTGGATGTGGTGGTGGGTGCCTGTAATCCCAGCTTCTCTGGAGGCTGAGGCAAGAGAACCGCTTGAACCCCAGAAGCAGAGGTTTGCAGTGAGCCGAGCTTGTGCCATTGCACTCCAGCCTGGGCAACAAGAGCGCAACTCTGTTTCAAAACCCACCCCTAGGGATTGTAAACTAGTTCAACCATTATGGAAAACAGTATGGTGATTCCTCAAGGATCTAGAACTAGAAGTACCATATGACCCATACTGGGTATATACCCAAAGGATTATAAATCATGCTGCTATAAAGGCACATGCACACGTATGTTTATTGTGGCACTATTCACAATAGCAAAGACTTGGAATCAGCCCAAATGTCCATCAGTGACAGACTGGATTAAGAAAATGTGGCACATATACACCATGGAATACTATGCAGCCGTAAAAAAGGATGAGTTTGCATCCTTAGTAGGGACATAG
>NW_016879953.1:0-220 GCF_001698545.2 Rhinopithecus bieti | reverse complement strand
GGGCCTGAGGCTGGGATGCCGCGCTGCTTCCTCGGGTCCCCGCCTGTGCTTTCCACATCCTGGTCAGCCCTTTGCCAGGACTCCTGGCATCCGGAGCAGTCCTTTCGCCGCCGTGGAGAGGTCGGGCTGGCGCCTCGGAGCCCCGCCACCCAAGCACTGCCACGGAGGGCTCCTGTTTGCCAGGCCTCGGCCTGGTTCCTATGACAACCGTGGGAACCAC
>NW_016879952.1:0-1262 GCF_001698545.2 Rhinopithecus bieti | reverse complement strand
TTTACAGATATATCCCAGAGGCAAACCAAACATAACACTTCTTAAACAAAGACTTTAAATCAACTGGCTTAAATATACTCAAAAGCTAAAAGAAAACATATGAGAACTACAGAGAACCAAGAAACAACTTACAAACCAAGTATCAATGAAGAGATTGAAATTATAATAAAGCACCAAATAGACATTCTAAAACTAAAAAGTACAATAATTGAAATAAAGAATTCACCAGAGGAGCTCAACAGCAGATTTGGGAGTGCCAAAAAGAATCTGTGAATTTAAGTATAAGACTATTGAAATTATCAAGTTTTAGAATCAGAGCAAAAAATGAATTAAGAAAAATAACAGAACTCAAAGGACCTATGGGACACCATCAAACTGACCAACACAAACATTAGGGGAAATGTAGAAGAATACAAGAGAGACAAAGAAATGGAGTATTTGCAGAAAAGCCAAAACTTAAACTTCCTAAATTTGGTGAAAGACACAAATCTACACATCCAGGAAGCACGATAAACTCAAACTCAAATACATCCACCAAGACATGTTATAAGCAAACAGAAAAAAAAAGAGAGAGAATCTTGAAGCAGCAAAGAAGCAATTTGTCATATACAGAAGAACCTCAGAAAGATCATCAGCAGAAACCTTGCAGGTTAGAAGGCACTTTGATATATTCAAACTGCTGAAAGAAATATCTGTCAGCTGAAAATGCTATGCCTGGCAAACATGCCTGTCAATAATGAGGACATTCCCAGATGAACATAAGCTAAGGGAGTATGTTTTTACTAGATCTACTCTGTAAGGAATGCTAAAGGGAATCCTTTCGGTTGAAATGTGATTCACGACAAACAAGGGAACTGTTATAAGATTATAAGCCAAGTTTTCATCTGGATTTAGTCTTAAAAGAGAAATTAGGATTAAATAAGGAAAATGGCAGAGATCAGCAGAGTGTATAAATTTCTTCAAATAATGCATACAAAGATCTAATAAGAATGAATAAGATTAAGCATTTGATCATACAGCAGGTGACTAGAGTCAACAACTTTTTTTTTATTATACTTTAAGTTCTGGGGAACATGTGCAGAACATGCAGGTTTGTTACATAAGTATACATGTGCCATGGTGGTTTGCTGCACCCATCAACCCATCATCTCCATCATCTACATAAAGTATGTCTCCTAATGCTATCTCTCTCCTAGCCCCCCACCATCTGACAGGCCCTGGTGTGAGATGTTCCCCTCCCTGTGTTCAAGTGTTCTCAATGT
>NW_016879951.1:0-315 GCF_001698545.2 Rhinopithecus bieti | reverse complement strand
GTCTGTATTTTATACCTATATATATTATATCATTTATGTCTGTATTTTATCCCTATATCTATTATATCTATTATGTCTACATTTTATACTTATATCTATTATATCTATTATGTGTATATTTTATAACTATATCTATTATATCTATTATGTCTATATTTTATAACTATATCTGTTCTGTCTATATTTTATACCTATATCTATTATATCTATAATGTCTATATTTTATACGTATATCTATTATATCTATTATGTCTATATTTTATACCTATATCTATTATATCTATGATGTCTATATTTTATACGTATATCTATTAT
>NW_016879950.1:0-363 GCF_001698545.2 Rhinopithecus bieti | reverse complement strand
TTTCATCTGTGAGCTGGGCCCAGGTGGGAGATTTCAAATCATGCTGGGTGCTGAGCACATGATATGTCAGTCACACCTGCTGGAAGGTCCAGGGACGAGATTAACAATCCTGCACATATCCCAGTTTTAGGTATGAGAGTCAACACATCCTGAATGTTGCGGCCAACTACATGAGGCACATCTCATCAGTGAACCGGATCTATGCATCATAGCCTCAATTCCTATTGCAGATTGTGTTGACTTAGTGGAGTCCCTGCCTTGTTGGTGTGCTGAATCCTGGTCTGAGAGTCACCAACCCACCTGTGGACCATGTTTATGTACAAGAGCCTTTAAAAAATAAATCTGACTGCCTCTGGGTGTGAG
>NW_016879949.1:0-315 GCF_001698545.2 Rhinopithecus bieti | reverse complement strand
CATCAACTCGTCAGCACCCATCAATTCATCATTTATATCATGTATAACTCCGATGCAATCCCTCCCCCCTCCCCCCTCTCCATGATATGCCCCAGTGTGTGATGTTCCCCTTCCCGAGTCCAAGTGATCTCATTGTTCAGTTCCCACCTATGAGTGAGAACATGCGGTGTTTGGTTTTCTGTTCTTGTGATAGTTTGCTAAGAATGATGGTTTCCAGCTGCATCCATGTCCCTACAAAGGACGCAAACTCATCCTTTTTTATGGCTGCATAGTATTCCATGGTGTATATGTGCCACATTTTTTTTTTTTTAACTT
>NW_016879948.1:0-1099 GCF_001698545.2 Rhinopithecus bieti | reverse complement strand
AAGGCCTTTTCTGCATCTATTGAGATAATCATGTGGTTTTTGTCGTTGGTTCTGTTTTGTGATGGATTATGTTTATTGGTTTGCATATGTTGAACCAGCCTTGCCTCCCAGGGGTGAAGCCAACTTGATCTTGGTGGATAAACTTTTGATGTGCTGCTGGATTCGGTTTGCCAGCATTTCATTGAGGATTTTGCATTGATGTTCATCAGGGATATTGTTCTAAAGTTCTTTGTTGTTGTTGTTGTTGTTGTTATGTCTCTGCCAGGCTTTGGTATCAGGATGATGCTGGCCTCATAAAATGAGTTAGGGAGGATTTCTTCCTTTTCTATTGATTGGAATAGTTTCAGAAGGAATGGTACCAGTCCCTCTTTGTAACTCTAGTAGAATTCGATTGTGAATCCATCTGGTACTGGATTTTTTTTTGGTTGGTAGCCTATTAATTATTGCCTCAATTTCAGAGCCTGTTATTGGTCTATCCAGCGATTCAACTTCTTCCTGGTTTAGTCTTGGGAGGGCGTATGTGTCCAAGAATGTATCCATTTCTTCTAGATTTTCTAGTTTACTTGTGTAGAGGTGTTTATAGTATTCTCTGATGGTAGTTTCTATTTCTGTGGGATCCATGGTGATATCCCCTTTATCATTTTTTATTGCATCTATTTGATTCTTCTCTCTTTTCTTCTTTATTAGTCTTGCTAGCAGTCTATCAATTTTGTTGATCTTTTCAAAAACCAGCTCCTGGATTCATTGATTTTTTGAAGGGTTTTTTGTGTCTCTATCTCCTTCAGTTCTGCTCTGATCTTAGTTATTTCTTGCCTTCTGCTAGCTTTTGAATTTGTTTGCTCTTACTTCTCTAGTTCTTTTCATTGTGATATTAGGGTGTTGATTTTCAGATCTTCCCTGCTTTCTTTTATGGGCACTTAGTGCTATAAATTTCCCTCTACACACTGCTTTAAATGTGTCCCAGAGATTCCAGTACGTGTGTCTTTGTTCTCATTGGTTTCAAAGAACATCTTTATTTCTGCCTTCATTCTGTTATTTACCTAGTAGTCATTCAGGAGCAAGTTGTTCAGTTTCCTTGTAGTTGTGTGTTTTTGAGTGA
>NW_016879947.1:0-3123 GCF_001698545.2 Rhinopithecus bieti | reverse complement strand
AAGGAGTATTTCCTCCAAGTCTCTTTCTTACAGAAAGTGAGTTTATCAGCTCTGTGTTATGGTTTCTATTAGAGTCCATAAGTGTCCTGAAGATCCAGGCTGTAGGCGAGATGCAGTTGATAGGAAACACTTAGTCAATGTCCCTTTACTTGCCAAGGGGCAAGGCTGAGAAATGAAAGCAACTTCCTTTCGTGCATCTTCTTTGCTTTGACAGTCCTCTGCGTGCAAATGGCACTCACTGGTAAAGACAAGAAGGGCAGAGAGAGAAGAAAATAGCTTACTGATTATCACTGTGTTTGCACAGGCCAGAGGTACCTAAATTTCAATTCCCAGCAACTCTCAGAAACTGCTGAAATGCATTGCCTTTTAATTCCCTACCTCATATCCTGAAGGGCATTTCTTGTCTACAGGATGTACTTATGTTTTCCATTTTCAATTCTCCTTTTACAAGTTCCCCTCATTTGTAAATCTAAAAACAAAACATTAGCAATCTGTCAGAGGTTCTGTTCCATTCATTTGTCTAGGGATTTATTATCGAAATACTTTTTATATCAGCAACTTAGAATCTTACGATGATAATAAATATTCTGTTGTCCCATTTCACAATGATTTCTCAGATAGTGGGCATATGATTACAACATGTACAGGAAATAATAGCTAAAAATTCGAGATCACTAAGGCGTGAGTTGATTACCATTGTTTAAAATTTCTTTGTCTTAAAGATGATACTATATATGCTGAAGCAATTTTGAAATGATATATTTAACTTTCAATCTCTTAAGGGACATAATGACTCTATTATGTGTTATCTGGTTGAAAAGCATTGAATGAAAACTATTTGCACCTAGTCAGAGCCATCCATCTATCGTCAAAGTGATCACTCTGGGAAGAAAGGCCAAGTGACAAGCCATGAGACTTTTTATTTCAAATTCTTGGACATTCCAATGTAAAACCAATGAGAGTATGGGTGTATGGGGCAAAATGTAAGACCAAGGTCACCCGATATCTTTCTGAATACTAAAATTAGGGACCTCTTTCAGTTCTTATGTGATTTCTTAGTTGCATCTCACTCATTTGTTTAATTATTTATCCCTTCAATCATTCTACAAATATGTATTGAACACTGGCTATGTGTCATGTACTATGCCAAGTACAGAGGATACGCTGTCAATATGACAGAGTCCCTGTCTTTGAGGAACTAATATTCTATGAGAGTTACAGGTAAGTAGACAGTTAAGTGTATGGTGATAAGCACTATGATAGGGATAAGTATGATGTGGTGGGAGGAGATAGAAGATTTTAGTCCTGATTTGGGAGACTGGGAGGGATTGTTTCTGCAAGTACTCTCCTAGGCTTGTTCTTTGACAACATTCTCATCTGGCAGTTCCTACTCCTCCGACTACCTTTTCTCAATTTCCTTGGCTGGCTCTTTCTCTTCATCTTAATAAATATCAGTGTTTTCTCGGGCTTCCTTCAGTTCCTTATTTCTTATCATTAAACACTTTCCTAGGCATTCTCAGTCATATCTGTGGCTTTGACTATCCTTATACACGGTGCCTAACCATATCTCTAATCAGCCTTACCTGTTAAAGTAGTGATTCATTCATTATTTTATCAAACAGCCATTGGCTATATATTATGCATCTGGAGTGTCAGAGATAAATAAAGTTGCCTTCATTAGCACTCACTGAGTTTTCAGTCTAGCTAGCAAGAACTGCGTAAGATATTACAAAATACATGAGAACAAAGGACTTTAGGAACACAGAGAGAAACCACTAACTAACTACCCTTGGGGAAAATGAGAGAAATATTTTTGGAGGGAAGTGGCCCTTGACTAGTTTATTAGGGCAAGGGATTTTTAGGCAGAGGAAATACAATAGTATGTGCAAGGACTTGGCAGTCTCCTTGGCTTGTCCAGATAACAATCTACGGGTTTGTGGCTAGTTTATAGGATTCTTACACTGTAAGGATCTAGTGTAAGAATATAGCTTGACAAAATAAGATGTAGTCAGATTGTCAACAGATACCATCCTTGGATGCAAGTATAGTAGGCACTGCGGAGCCGGCAGAGATCATTAAACTGGCAAATTGCAGAATCCCATTTGGTTTAGGTAGACATTGTGGTAGGAATGTAGAGGATGGACTGGTAGCATGGAAATCTGGTAGAAAATGAAATAGGAGGTGACTAGGGTCTGAACTAAGGCAGTGGTAAGGGCAATGAGAAAAGGAAGCTTTATGATTTGAGAGTCTTCTATAGTAGCATCAATAGGATGTGATTTGAGACAAAGGTAAGGAAGGGAGAAGAGTCAAAAAAGATCCTGTGATTGAAAGAGTGAATACATGGTCTCACCGTTAACCAAGATACGAGCAATTGGAGACAGATTTGGAGTAGAGGACTGTGATATGTTCAGTTCTGGGCAAGTCGACTTATAGATGCTTATGGGACATTTGAATGGAGATATGTAATAGGCAATTAGAAATAATGAATTTGAAGCTTGGGAGGGGGACCAGGGATGGACAAACACATTTAAAATGGATATCATTTAGTTAGTAGTTGAAGCCATAAAAGTGGTGGGTTATGTTTATATTCAACAAATCTTTAGAAATATCTACTATTTAAATATCTTTTAAAAATATCAATACATTTTAAAAAATCTATAGCTGGGGGGGGCGGAGCAAGATGGCCGAATAGGAACAGCTCCAGTCTCCAACTCCCAGCGCGAGCGACACAGAAGACCGGTGATTTCCGCATTTTCAACTGAGGTACTGGGGTCATCTCACTAGGGAGTGCCGGACAATCGGTGCTGGTCAGCTGCTGCAGCCTGACCAGCGAGAGCTGAAGCAGGGCGAGGCATCGCCTCACCTGGAAGCGCAAGGGGGAAGGGGATCCGTTTTCCTAGCCAGGGGAACTGAGACACACAACACCTGGAAAATCGGGTAACTCCCACCCCAATACTGCGCTGTAAGCATACAGGCACACCAGGAGAATATATCCCAATCCTGGCCGGGAGGGTCCCACGCCCACGAAGCCTCCCTCACTGCTAACACAGCAGTCTGCCGCGATCTATGGGCAAGGCGGCAGGGAGGCGGGGGGAGGGGCGCCCGCCATTGCTGAGGCTTAAG
>NW_016879946.1:0-313 GCF_001698545.2 Rhinopithecus bieti | reverse complement strand
AAGGGAAAATGCATTGGAAAGAAATGCAAAATGAAGTCCACTCAGACCCAGGATGGAAAAAAGGGGATTAAGGATGATGGTGGTTTCTAGTTTGAAAGACGGATGAACAAGGATGTCATGAACTACTGCAGAGTGGTATCTGGGGCCTGAGTGCACCAGTTTGTTTAACCATTCACCTGCTGAGCAGTCTCCGGGCTGTTTCCAGTTTCTGGCCTTTATAAATAATGCTGCTATGAACAGATACATAAAGGCTTTTGTGTGAACATAAGTCTTCATTTCTCTGGGATAACTGCCCATGAATGTGAGTGCTGCA
>NW_016879945.1:0-938 GCF_001698545.2 Rhinopithecus bieti | reverse complement strand
GGGTGATTATCAGAGGATCACAAGTGGCTGTTACAACTGGTCACGGTGCGATCAGTGGCAAAGCAAGCCCCGTAGATCTGAAGTAGTAAGACGCTGCAACAGTTAGTTTTTATAAAAGTAACATGCCATGCATTTTCTATAGTTTCCTTTTTCACTTAAAATAACTTTGAAACTTATCTGACAGTAAAAAATTCTGTTAAGCTCCTTTGGCATAATTTCAAGTCTTTTTCTGCAATTAAACTCACCAAGAACTATCTGTAATCCTGGAGGCAAATTATAAAAATAAAACCTCTCTGATTTTAAGTAGCTCATGGTATTATACACAACTCTAGGTTTTGCTTCCGACAGAAACAATGGAAAAGTTTTAGATTTTGCAGTTCTGCAGACTGCAGTATAAATTCCTGAAATGCTTGCTTCCCACCGGGGGGGCTGCTGCACAGCCTCTGCAGCTGTGGAGGCCGCGGGCTCCCCTAACTCTTCCAAATGTCAGGCTGATGGGAGAACAGCAAAGATCCATCGGAAGGGAGTCTGAGCTTTTATGTTGCTAGAAAAAGGCTTTCAGTGGTTTGGACCGGATAATTCCAAATCTGAAGAAAGGGCCTCCCAAATAAACTTCACCAAATTCAAGATAAGAAAGCATTAACTGTCCTTACCTTCTTTGGAGCCTCAAAAAGTGTTGTGGCATGAACAAAATGATGTGGGAGAATAATCAAATATAAACAAGCTGCTGACCTGTTCTACTTTATAATCAATTTCTAGGTTTCTTTCTCGTGCTTTTTTAGTAGCCTGAAAAATGTACCTAAAATCTGAAAACCTTAAATAATGAAGAGGCAACTACAAAATAAAGAACCTAATTCAAGTTACGGACTCGGCCCCCTGTGGCTGAAAAAACCAAAGTGAGAGGTGTTGTGGAAGAGGTGTGTTTCCAGTGCCTGGCT
>NW_016879944.1:0-1003 GCF_001698545.2 Rhinopithecus bieti | reverse complement strand
TGGAAGTAACTACTCTCTGACATGCCCATTCTTTTCACAGGGTTAAAGCTTACTCTACATTTCCCAGTTTGAAAGTAGACCTCTGAGGGTTCTGCAAAGGGACATTAAGTGTCAACCGGAGGCCCCTGTCGAGCAAGGAAGTGTCTCATATCGAAAACTGGGGAGAAGCTTTCTGCGCAACTCTTTTGTGATGTTTGTATTCATCTCAAAGAGTTAAATCATCCTTTGGATTTAGCAGTTTGAAATCACTGTTTCTGTGGAATCTGAGAAAGGACATTTGGAAATGCTCTTTAGAATATCCAGAAAAAGAAATAACCTCAGAGAGAAACCAGAAGGAAGCTTTCTGTGAAACTGCTCCGTGTCACGTGTGTCAGGGAGTTATACCTCTTTTCTCACAAAGCAGCGTTTGAACACTGTTCCTGTGAAACCAAAAAACTGATATTTCAGAGCGCATTGAGGAATATGGCAAATAGTGAAATATACTGAAATAAAATCGAGGAAGAAGCGTTCCAAGAATCTGCTCTCTGATATGTGCATTCAGTTCACAGAGTAATGCTTACTCTATGTTAATGGGTATGCTAAGTTAACCCTTACTCTATGACGCCCAGTTTCGAAATTCTGTCTTTGAAGAATCTGTGAAGGGATATTTAGTGACGCCCGGAGGCTTGTGGTGAGCAAGGAAACGTCTTCCGATGAAACCTGCAGAGAAACTTTCTGAGCAACTGCTTTGCGATGTGTGTATTCATCTCATAGAGTTAAATCGTTCTTTGTATTGAGCAGCTTTAAATCTCTGTTTTTGTGGAATCTGAGCAGGGACATTTCCAACAATCCTTAGAATATGGAGAAAGAAATATACTCAGGTAAAATCCAAAAGGAAGCTTTCTGTGTAACTGCTCTGTGTCGTCTTAATTCCTCTTGCTCAGTTAAGCCTCTTTTTTCATTGAGCAGTTTTCTAACCCTATGTATGTTTAGGGTGTGATTGGATATTCGGGAGCACAATGAG
>NW_016879943.1:0-314 GCF_001698545.2 Rhinopithecus bieti | reverse complement strand
GTAGGGGAAATTTACACCTGCAGAGAATCTGCATTAATCTGGCCTTACCTTGTCAGGATTGAGAAATAAAAATAAGCCCTAGGCCCTACAACCAACTGAACGGACTTTTTCTAGAGAAAGTTCTACTGCATGGGGAATATTTATGTATATGCAACAAAAGGTATTTGCCACCAGACATACATCTCCCTGCTCAGCTAAACATATCATCTAAAGTCATGTGATTGTCTAGTACAACCTTAGCCAGTGAATAAATAGCTTTTTATTGAGCTGCAAAAGAGGCCACAGTTTCATCAGCAATGTATTTCTTTCTTTTC
>NW_016879942.1:0-1843 GCF_001698545.2 Rhinopithecus bieti | reverse complement strand
AACAAACCTTCATGTTATGCACATGTACCCTAGAACTTAAAGTATAATAAAAAAAAACAATAAAAATAAAAATAAAATAACATTTACTAATTTAAAAAAAAAGAATATTTATCTAAATAGAAATAAAGTTTCACAAAATTATAGAATTGAATAATAAATTTGTCCAATATAAACACTTCTGAAAGTGAAGTAGGTAAATAAATAAAGCAAGTATTTACTTTGGATTTAATGGAGGAGCCTGAAAAGTGCTGGAAGTTAAATTCTTTAAAGCTACCAAGTTCCTACTATATACCAGGCCCCAGCCTGTACAGTGAATGCAAAAACCAAATAAGACAAAAAAAGCACAGGCACACAGCAAAATGAAGGCAGACATGTAAACTCACCATTATGGAGGCTGTGACAAACTGAACCAAATTATGCTACAAAACAGAGGGGATTTTAAATAAAACAGGGAAGTCAAGAGAGAGTCTCAAGATATGTGATCCTTAAACTGAGGTAAAGAGTGGAAAGGCGTTTACTAAGTTAAAATGAAGAAAAGAAACCATTTTAGAAAGAAAAAATAGAACGTGAAGAAACCACAGATGCTCAAAAGCCTGCCAGGTTTGAAAACTAAAAGAAGACTTCATGATTAACGGGTGGGCATGCATGTGGCTTAGTGCAAGATGCTTCAGAAACAGGCAGCTCAGGAAAACCTTCTATGGTAAACCGGGCACTTGAACTTGATGCTGAAAGCTATTGAAGGATGTGAAACAAAATAGAACCTGTTTGGAATTGCAACTTAGTCTACTCTAAAGAAGACTACAGGACTAGGGATAGGGAAGATCTAAGTAGAAGATGCAGAGGACACTGTTCTCTGCTTTAGGGACTACTTTTACCTATTTTATAATGATAAGGCAGCATGGTTCAGGCTGGTAGTTTCTTCCCCAGCCCCAGGGATGGACGAGTGGCTTCATTCCCAAGGGTCCAGTTAGAATACTCCTTCCTCACAACCTATCCCTACTATTTAGGCAAGGGCTTGATATACAGGATATACTTTAAAATATTATTGAATGTTATTAAAATAGCTTTGTAGATGCTACTCCAGAAAGTTTCTAGAATTCTTGAAGTTTCGGGGTTGTAGTTTATGGCATTATAATAAGCATTACTAAAACAGGAAAGGATAAGGAGGCAGGTGTTGTCATTGTGTTCAAATTAACATTTATTAAGCATACTCTGCATGCCAAGTGCAAAATGAGGACCTGAAGTAGGGCTGGTGGAAACGCAAACATGAATAAAACACAGTTCTTCTAAATATTTCACAGTTCTTTTCCCTAAATATCTCACCTTTCATTATTATTCTATATAAAATTTTCAAAATGCATAACATAAAATAAAGGAATACGGTTGTTCAGAAAAAAAGTAGGTAACGTGTAGTTGTTGCTGTTAAGGATCAGGAAAGGCTCTGAAGAGGATAGTTTTGAGTTGGACCTGGGGTGAATGAGATTGGATGGATGAAGATGGGGACAAAATTGATATACTCTCTAGTCAACGAGGAGGAGGTTAAAGATAATTAACACTAATCTCAGGATGGCAGAAGAGAAGGAATTTCACAAGACACTAAAATTACTTAGGAAAGGAAAGCAAGCAGAGGCATTGGAGACAATAGGTTAATCATTTGAAGTATTCAAACAATAAGAAACAGCCAATGGTTTAGAAGTGGCTCTGGAAAGCAAGGGGACACAAATGGGAAGGGGGGCAGTGTTTCTCTAAAAGTGGGAAAAGGGAATGGAGCTACTGAATAAAGGATGGCCTCTCCACGTTGTGATGAAGGTCCCAGGGGCCATAACAGAGACAGATGCAGGAG
>NW_016879941.1:0-2734 GCF_001698545.2 Rhinopithecus bieti | reverse complement strand
TCATGAGGCTGAGGCAGGAGAATCACTTGAAGCCAGGAGGTGGAGGCTGCAGTGAGCTGAGACTGTGCCACTGCACTGCAGCCTGGGTGAGACTCCGTCTCAAAAAAGAAAAAGAAAAAAGGCCGGGTGCGGTGGCTCACGCCTGTAATCCCAACACTTTGGGAGGCCGAGGCGGGCGGATCACGAGGTCAGGAGATCGGGACCACCCTGGCTAACACAGTGAAACCCCATCTCTACTAAAAACACAAAAAATTAGCTGGGCGTGGTGGCAGGCGCCTGTAGTCCCAGCTACCCGGAAGGCTGAGTCAGGAGAATGGTGTGAACCCGGGACGCAGAGCTTGCAGTGAGCGGAGATGGCGCCACTGCACTCCAGCCTGGGCGACAGTGCGAGACTCTATCAGAAAAGAAAAAGAAAGAAGAGAAAAGAGAAGAAAAGAAAAGAAAAGAAGAGAAAATTTCATTCTGTGTTGATGTTGGTCAGATTAAGAGTGCATCCAAAGCATCTTTACTTGGGCTTTTGGGCACATGTTGGCTCATATAAGTTTATTTTCTTTTTTAATGATGAAACTATTTTGTCTGCCTTACAAATAACCGTACCTTATAGTGAATATTGCAACACACAACATGTATAAGATCAGCAAACATTGTTGGGTAATATTTAAACAACATTTGGATCTCCTAAGCAAGGTTAAACACCACCACACAGAATCACATGACAAAACTGCCAATATAAGGGCCTGTTTCACTTCTGAAGCTTGTTATTTCTTGGAACACCACTCATAGGATCTATATAAAGTATACTATGCATATAAACGTATTACTATTTATCTTTTTTTTTTTTTTTTTTTTTTTTTTTGGTTTGTTTCTGAGATAGTGTCTTGCTCTGTCACCCAGGCTGGAGTGTGGTGGTGCCACTACTGGTCACTGCAGCTTTGGCCTCTCAGGCTCAAGCAATCCTGCCACCTCAGCGTCCCAAGTAGCTGGGACTACAGGTGTGCGTCACTGTGCCCAGTTAATTTTTTGTTTTGTTTTGTTTTGTTTGTTTGTTCGTTTTTGCAGAGATAAGGTCTCACTATTTTGGCCAGGCTGCTCTTGAACTCCTGGACTCAAGCAATCCTCCCACCTCAGCCTCCCAAAGTATAGGGATTACAGGCGTAAGCCACTGCACCCTACCTACTATTTATCTCATTGGAAGAATGACTCACTGTTAGCAACAGACAGGACCATGGACATAAACATACAACATGTAACAGCTATTACCAAGGTTAACTAATTAAATCATGACTTTCTTTCTTATAAGCCCCTGGACCTCTTCCTGGATATGTTGACCTCAACCTTTGACTCTATGCATCAATGTTTTCTGTTCTTGCTTTGAACGTAACATCAGCAGCTTCCTTCAAACCAGTAACATTTCTATGTTGATTGCTAATTTGCTCCCACTTTCCCAATTTCTCAACTGATTTTGCGGAGAATCAAAATTTGGAAAACATAAACTTCCTGAAAAGTGCTGGAAGGAATACCCATATGTAATTGCTACTTGGAACAGATCCTGTTCCGGGATTATTAGGTCCATGATCCTGACACTCTTGAAGATTACAGGCCAATTATTTTGCAGACAATATCTCAATTTTGGTTTGTTCGATGTTTCCTCATGAACAGACTCAGGTTATATACATCTGTGGCAATATATCAGAGAAGTGACATTGTGTTCTTCTGTTTGCATCCTGTTAGAGGGCACATACTTTTTATTTGCCCCACTAATGATGATACTTACTTGATCACTTGAAAAAAGTGATATCTTCCAGGTCTTTACATTGTTAATATATTATTTGTCTCTTTGTAATAGTGATTATTTTATGATGAGGTACTTTGACACTAAGTGTTTACATTTCTTATAAAACATTTTCATTTGATCATTTATTTATATATACATAAATCCTAATTTTTTCAAATGGGTTATCTATTGCTATTGTTTTCATACTCAAATTTTCCAAACTTGTCCAGTGGGAACCTTTTCAAACTGGCTTCTATGTTCTTTTGACATATCCCCATCATGCTTTGAGAATTTCCTTAATTTGTCACAAAAGACATTCCAGACTAATCTTGTATTTTCACGCTCCATCTCCAAAATCAGCCATTTCTTCCAGAAACTCTGAGTCCTTTTAGTTGGGGGTGGTATTTAAAAGACATGATGGGGGGGGCGGAGCAAGATGGCCAAATAGGAACAACTCCAGTCTCCAACTCCCAGCGCGAGCGACACAGAAGACCGGTGATTTCTGCATTTTCAACTGAGGTACTGGGGTCACCTCACCAGGGAGTGCCAGACAATCGGTGCTGGTCAGCTGCTGCAGCCTGACCAGCGAGAGCTGAAGCAGGGCAAGGCATTGCCTCACCTGGAAGTGCAAGGGGGAAGGGAATCCCTTTTCCTAGCCAGGGGAACTGAGACACACAACACCTGGAAAATCGGGTAACTCCCACCCCAATACTGCGCTTTAAGCAGACAGGCACACCAGGAGAATATATCCCACACCTGGCCGGGAGGGTCCCACGCCCACGGAGCCTCCCTCACTGCTAACACAGCAGTCTGCTGCGATCTATCCGCAAGGCAGCAGCGAGGCTGGGGGAGGGGCGCCCGCCATTGCTGAGGCTTAAGTAGGTAAACAAAGCCACTGGGAAGCCTCGAACTGGGTGGAGCTCACAGAAGCTCAAGGAAGCCTGCCTGTCTCTGTAGTCT
>NW_016879940.1:0-1167 GCF_001698545.2 Rhinopithecus bieti | reverse complement strand
GCAATCACCATTGTAACTGGTGTGAGCTGGTATCTCGGTTTTGATTTGCATTTCTCTGATGACCAGTGATGATGAGCATTTTTTCTTGTGTCTCTTGGCTGCATAAATGTCTTCTTTTGAGAAGTGTCTGTTCATATCCTTTGCCCACTTTTGATGGGATTGTTTGTTTTTTTCTTGTAAATTTGTTTAAGTTTCTTGTAGATTCTGGATATTAGCCCTTTGTCAGATGGGTAAATTGCAAAAATTTTCTCCCATTCTGTAGGTTGCCTGTTCACTCTGATGTAGTTTTCTTTTGCTGTGCAGAAGCTCTTTAGTTTAATTAGATCCCATTTGTCTATTTTGGCTTTTGCTGCCGTTGCTTTTGGTGTTTTAGTCACGAAGTGCTCGCCCATGCCTATGTCCTGAATGTTATTGCCTAGGTTTTCTTCTAGGGTTTTTATGGTTTTAGGTCAAACATTGAAGTCCTTAATCCATCTTGAATTAATTTTTGTATAAGGTGGAAGGAAGGGATCGAGTTTCATCTTTCTACATATGGCCAGCCAGTTTTCCCAGCACCATTTATTAAATAGGGAATCTCTTCCCCATTTCTTATTTTTTGTCAGGTTTGTCAAAGATCAGATGGTTGTAGATGTGTGGTGTTATTTGTGAGGCCTCTGTTCTGTTCCATTGGTCCATGCATCTGTTTTGGTACTAGTACGATGCTGTTTTGGTTACGGTAGCCTTGTAGTATAATTTGAAGTCAGGTAGAATGATGCCTCCAGCTTTATTCCTTTTGCTTGGGATTGTCTTGGCAATGCAGGCTCTTTTTTGGTTCCATGTGAATTTTAAGGTAGTCTTTTTCCAATGCTGTGAAGAAAGTCATTGGTAGCTTGATGGGGATGGCATTGAATCTATAAATTACCTTGGGTGGTATGGCCATTTGCATGATACTGATTCTTCCTATCCATGGGCATGGAATGTTCCTCCATTTGTTTGTGTCCTCTTTTATTTCATTGAGCAGTGGTTTGTAGTTCTCCTTGAAGAGGTCCTTCACATCCCTTGTAAGTTGGATTCCTAGGTATTTTATTCTCTTTGAAGCAATTGGGAGTTCACTCAAGATTTGGCTCTCTGTCTATCTGTTATTGGTGTGTAGGAATGCTTGTGATTTTTGCACATTGATTTTGTATC
>NW_016879939.1:0-261 GCF_001698545.2 Rhinopithecus bieti | reverse complement strand
GCCATTTTAGAATGTTATTATTTTGATGTAAGATGGCTGTTGGTGAATGAGGAGTATGAAAAAGACATAAAGAGAGTGGAAGATCGGGTATAATATAATCAAGGTGAGCTTTACTAATTTTATTTTTTACAAAAGACAATTTCTCTTTTGTAGTAGGGGATAATTGTCGAGAACTGTTTAAATCCGAATCCCCTTTCAAGGTAGCAAACAAATGTTGTAATTTATAAATAGGAATACCTAAGATGGGACGAAGTCAATTAC
>NW_016879938.1:0-1035 GCF_001698545.2 Rhinopithecus bieti | reverse complement strand
GGCCATTCTCCTGCCTCAGCCTCCCGAGTAGCTGGGACTACAGGCGCCCGCCACCTCGCCCGGCTAGTTTTTTTTGTATTTTTTAGTAGAGACGAGGTTTCACCGGGTTAGCCAGGATGGTCTCGATCTCCTGACCTGGTGATCCGCCCGTCTCGGCCTTCCAAAGTGCTGGGATGACAGGCGTGAGCCACTGCGCCCGGCCAATAACATTATATTGTTAACAATTACTGTTGATATGTTGGGACTTGAGCCTGACGTTTTATTGCTTGTGTTCTGTTTGTTTCCTCTGTTTCTTGTTCCTGTTTCTCTTCTTTTGACTTCTTACTGGTTAATTGACCATTTTTTAGGATTTTATCTAGACTTATTTATGTTGTTTTTGGGTGTATCTCTTTGTATAATTTCTTAGTGATTGCTCTGGGTATTACGGTACACTTATGTGACTTACAACAGTTTACTGATACCCTTTTTTTTACTGTTGTCAGTGAAATGCGGAAACCTTTTTTCCACTTAGCTGCCCTTACTCTCCCCACTTTTAAATACCACTGTCTTGACCGTCTGACGGTGTTACAATTTTTGTCATTGTGTGTAATTTAAAAAACTCATCAGGAGGGTAGTCTGTTGTGTTTACGCATTACTCACATATCTCCATTATTTTTTCTTCCTGGTCCTCCAAGGTTCCTTATTTTCTTGCTGTTTGGACAGCTTCCTTTAGCCATTTTTTTTTTTTTTTATGTTGAAAAGATATATATATTTATATAGAATTAGGCAGCTGGACTCAGTTTAGATGATCCCAATTTTGTTGGCAACATCCAAAGCGTCGTAATCAGGAGCTAGTCGAACATATGCCTTTTCTCTCCATCAGGCCGAATCAGGGTGTTGACCTTGGCCACATCAATGTCATAGAGCTTCTTCACAGCCTGTTTAATCTGGTGCTTGTTGGCTTTAACATCCACAATGAACACAAGTGTGTTGTTGTCTTCTGTCTTCATGGCAGACTCAGTGGTCAGCGGAAACCTGATGATAGCATAGTGGTCA
>NW_016879937.1:0-1774 GCF_001698545.2 Rhinopithecus bieti | reverse complement strand
ATCCTGATACCAAAGCCTGGCAGAGACACAACAAAAAAAAGAAAATTTTAGACCAATATCCCTGATGAACATCAATGCAAAAATCCTCAATAAAATACTGGCAAACCGGATTCAGCAGCACATCAAAAAGCTTATCCACCATGATCAAGTGGGCTTCATCCCTGGGATGCAAGGCTGGTTCAACAGATGCAAATTAATAAATGTAATCCATCACATAAACAGAACCGAGACAAAAACCACATGTTTATCTCAACAGATGCAGAAAAGGCCTTCGATAAACTTCAACACGCCTTCATGCTAAAAACTCAATAAACTAGGTATTGATGGAACGGATCTCAAAATAATAACAGGTATTTATGACAAACCCACAGCTAATATCATACTGAATGGGCAAAAGCTGGAAGCATTCCCTTTGAAAACTGGCACAAGACAAGGATGCCCTCTCTCATCACTCCTATTCAACATAGTATTGGAAGTTCTGGCCAGGGCAGTCAAGAGAAAGAAATAAAGGGTATTCAAATAGGAAGAGAGGAAGTCAGTTTGTCTCTGTTTGCACATGACATTATCATATATTTAGAAAACCCCATGGTCTTAGCCCAAAATCTCCTTAAGCTGATAAGCAACTTCAGCAAAGTCTCAGGATACAAAATCAATCTACAAAAATCACACATATTCCTATACACCAATAATAGAGAGCCAAATCATTAGTGAACTCCCATTCAAAATTGCTACAAAGAAAATAAAATACAACTTACAAGGGATGTGAAGGACCTTTTCAAAAGGAGAACTACAAACCACTGCTCAAGGAAATAAGAAAGGGCACAAACAAATGGAAAAACATTCCATGCTCATGGATAGAAAGAATCAATATTATGAAAATGGCCATACTGCCCTAAGTAATTTATAGATTCAATGCTATCCCCATCAAGCTACCATCGACTTTCTTCTCAGAATTAGAAAAAAACTACTTTAAATTTCATATGGAACCAAAAGAGCCTGTATAGCCAAGACAATCCTAAGCAAAAGAACAAAGCTGGAGGCATCACACTACCTGACTTCAAACTATAATACAAGGCTACAGTAACCAAAATAGCATTGTACCAGTACCAAAACAAATATATAGACCAATGAAACAGAGCAGAGGCCTCAGAAATAACGCCAAACATCTACAACCATTTGATCTTTGACAAACATGACAAAACAAGCAACAGGGAAAGAATTCCCTATTTAATAAATGGTGTTGGGAAAACTGGCTAGCCATATGCAGAAAACTGCAAATGGACCCCTTCCTTACATCTTATACAAAATTAACTCAAGGTGGATTAAAGACTTAAACATAAGACATAAAACCATAAAATCCTATTAGAAAACCTAGGCAATACCATTCAGGACATAGGCATGGGGCAAGGACTTCATGACTAAAACACCAAAAGCAATGGAACAAAAGCCAAAATTGACATATGGGATCTAATTGAACTAAAGAGCAATCAGTATAGCAAAAGAAACTACCATCAGAGTGAACAGGCAACCTACAGAATGAGAGAAAAGTTTTGCAATCTACCTATCTGACAAAGGGCTAATATCCAGAATCTACAAAGAACTTAAACAAATTTACAAGAAAAAACAACTCCATCAAAAAGTGGGCAAAGGATATGAACAGACATTTCTCAACAAAAGACACTTATGAGGTCAATAAACATATGAAAAAAAGCTCATGATCACTGGTCATTACAGAAATGCAAATCAAAACCACACTGAGATACCACCTCATGCC
>NW_016879936.1:0-807 GCF_001698545.2 Rhinopithecus bieti | reverse complement strand
ATCACACAGGCTTCCAGGTCATTCAGTTGCTGGTAAAGTTCCGTGGAAAATTTTCTAGGAGATTCTGTTCCCAAGCAGCAGATGAGTCCTTTGTGCTGAAGAGATTGAAGGTCTGCTGGATCATCTCATGGAGGACAGAGATGGCTTGAGCCTTCTGGAACTGGTTGCCATCAAACTCCTCCTGGGGGAATGCAAAGTCATGTCTGTCCTTCAGGCAGGAGAAAGGAGAGATTCTTCCCATTTGTGCCAGGAGTATCAAGGCCCTCCTATGACCCAGGCTGTGGGTCTGAGGCAGATCACAGCCCAGAGAGCAGATGGATTTGTAGCTGAGCACCACCATGGCCATCAGTAAAGAAAAGGACAGGGCCATTGGGATGCTGCAAATATTGCTAGGCTACTTGAGGTGGGTAACCTTGAACCTTGGCCTCTAGGTTTTCTGAAGACCTTGCTCTGTGCATGGGTCTTAAATAGTGAACATACTAATTTCCATTTTCTAAATGCCCTAGTTTTACTTTCTATCTCTGTTTTTGCTTTCTTTATTCACTCTCTACATGTGTTTAAAGATGTTTTCATTTTTTTTCATCATTGCCTATTTTCCCCTGCACTCAAAACATTTTATGGTGTTTTTTTCTAATTGGAATCTTCATGAACTTTTAATAACACAGATTTGGCATATCTATTTATGTATGCTGTGTATACCTCTACTTCACAGATAAAACTATAAAGTTTGCTCTTTTATTCGATGTAAAGTTAAGAATGACAGAAAAGTTAAACTAAAATCTAAGTTTAAAAGTTATTGACATTTAA
>NW_016879935.1:0-777 GCF_001698545.2 Rhinopithecus bieti | reverse complement strand
AAATCTTCTGTCCCAACCACTCCATAAGTGTTTCTCTGGCTGCTAAGAACTGGACCTCTGGAGAATGTGCCCGGTCCAAGGACTTCCTGTCCCACATGGCTTAGGCACAGAGCAGGAAGGAAGGTGCTTCAGAGTGAGGCTTCTTTGTGGCCCCGACGGCAATCATTACCCACTCACGGAGCTGGACCAGGCCCTTCAGGGCCACGTAAGTGCAAATTGGAGTGGGTCTGGATAAATCCGGATTTTTAAGATGATTAAATTGCTCCACTAAGAACTGAAGTGAGAAAGCGTGTCTTGGAATGGACTCTGGTGCCTGGTTCTTCAACCATCCCCTGCCCGGACCTTCAGTGCAAGGACAAGGATGGAGGGGTGGGGTGGGTGGAGGGACTAAAACTGTCCCATTCATCACTGTATTTCCCAAGTGTTTAGTCCTGACTGTAGCATCTTCATTCATTCATCCATGGGTTCATTTACTGGATACACTGTACGTCCTAGGTACTGGAAAGGAAATAGGAAACAGGCATCTAGAGGGAGCAGAGACTGACAGGTAAATGGAAAATTACAAACAGAGACAGGTGGGGGACATAAAGGATGCCTAGGGAGGTGCCAGGCAATGCTGAAGCACTAAGGATGCTTTTAACTCAGGGCGAGGAATCAGCAGAAGCAAGGAGGAGGAGCGGTAGTTTGCCCACCTGCGGAGTGTGGATCACCCGGCCACTGTGGCTGCCCACACCCCTTCAAACCTGGATGAACTGCTCAAACTTCTGGATGTGGGCC
>NW_016879934.1:0-621 GCF_001698545.2 Rhinopithecus bieti | reverse complement strand
ATCAACTCATCATTTACATTAGGTATTTCTCTTAATGCTATCCCTACCCCAGACCCCACCCCTGATAGGCTCTGGTGTGTGATGGTCCCCACCCTGTGTCCATGTGTTCTCATCGTTCAACTCCCACCTATGAGTGAGAACATGCGGTGTTCGGTTTTCTGTCCTTGTGATAGTTTGCTTAGAATGATGGTTTCCAGCTTCATTCATGTCCCTGCAAAGGACATGAACTCATCTTTTTATGGCTGCATAGTATTCCATGGTATATATGTGCCATATTTTCTTAATCCAGTCTATCATTGATGGGCATTTGGGTTGCTTCCAAGTCTTTGCTATTGTGAATAGTGCTGCAATAAATATACGTGTGTATGTGACCTTATAGCAGCATGATTTATAATCCTTTGGGTATATACCTAGTAATGGGATTGCTGGGTCAAATGGTAATTCTAGTTCTAGATCCTTGAGGAATCACCACACTGTCTTCCACAATGGTTGAACTAATTTACACTCCCACCAACAGTGTAAAAGCATTCCTATTTCTCAGCATCCTCTCCAGCACCTGTTGTTTCCTGGCTTTTCAATGATCTAGCTGGCGTGAGATGGTATCTCATTGTGGTTTTGATT
>NW_016879933.1:0-623 GCF_001698545.2 Rhinopithecus bieti | reverse complement strand
TCCTGCCATTATGACATTAACTGCTTATTTTGCTCGTTAGTTGATGCAGTTTCTTTCTAGCATCAATGGTCTTTACATTTTGGCATTTTTGCAATAGCTGGTACCAGTTGTTCCTTTCCATGTTTAGTACCTCCTTCAGGGTCTCTTGTAAGACAGGCCTGGTGGTGACAAAATCTGTAAACATTTGCTTATCTGTAAAGGATTTTATTTCTCCTTCACTTATGAAGCTTAGTTTGGCTGGATATGAAATTCTGAGTTGAAAATTCTTTTCTTTAATCATGTTGAATATTGGCCCTCACTCTCTTCTGGCTTGAAGAGTTTCTGCTGAGAGATCTGCTGTTAGTCTGATGGGCTTCCCTTTGTGGGTAACCCGACCTTTCTCTCTGGCTGTCTTAAGAGCTTTTCCTTCATTTCAACTTTGGTGAATCTGACAATTATGTGTCTTGGAGTTGCTCTTTTTGAAAAGTATCTTTCTGACGTTCTCTGTATTTCCTGAATCTGAATGTTGGCCTGCCTTACTAGGTTGAGCAAGGTCCCTTGGATGATATCCTAAAGAGTGTTTTCCAACTTGATTACATATTCCCCCTCACTTTCAGGCACCACAGTCAGATGCAGATTTGTTG
>NW_016879932.1:0-1332 GCF_001698545.2 Rhinopithecus bieti | reverse complement strand
TAGGGTGCCCATCCTGCAGAGCCCATGGGGCCCAGAGGATCCACAGTCCCCAGCTAGCTGAGCCTGAACTCCACCCCAGGGCCCCAGGGCCCCAGGGCCCGGGGAAGAGGACGTGGGGCTGAGGAAGGTGCCAGGGCCGGCCCCCCAGGCTCCTTGGACTCACCTCGGAGTTCTCCACCACCTTCTCTAGGTACTTGTTGAAGATGGAGTAGCCCTGCAGCTTGGCGCTCAGCCGCTGGTGCTCCAGCCACAGTGCCACCATCTCCTGCCTGCCCTTGGTCAGCTCCTGCATGTGCTGGCGCTTGAGTTCTCGTTCCTTGTTGGCTTTCTTCATGGCACGGATCCGTTTCTGGTAGTTCTCCTGGGGCCAGGGGAGGTGGTGCTGGTCAGGAAGCCTCTCCTGGCCCTCCCGGGGCCCAGGCCTTCCTGGGGCTGGTGGTGTCCTCAGACCCCTCTGTCTGCACAAACCATCCTGGCAACAGGCAGAGATTGCTGGGCCACCCATGGGGCAGAAGAGGGGTAAAGGAAAAGGCTCTCCAGGGTTATTGGAACCTGGTTGAAGAGATTTCTGTGGACTGAGGTGGGGCTCAGGGGGCTGTGAGGACAGAGGTTTAATCCAAAGTCAAGAGGTGACCTGGGGTGGGGAGGGGGCAGACGGGAAATGGTTCTTTCCTGTGGGACTTGGCCTCTGGACTTCAGAGAGTGGACTGGGGAAGACCTACATTGCACTGGGCTCAGAGTCTGGAAGAACTCAACCCCCTGAGAAGACTAAGAAAGTCCAGAAGTGGGAGCGGGAACCCTCCTGACAAAGCTTCTGTGGTTTCTGTTCTTAGCGGTGGCCGTTTTCCATGGAGCAGAAGGACCACTCCCAGACAGGCGGGAATTTTCTCCCGATTTGGTACTCGGTGCCTCCGTTTTCTCAGCTGTGGAGATGGGAAGCAGGAGCCCCTCTCCCTTTCACAAGTGGGGCAACAGGGCTGGAGCTCCAGGAAGAGGAGAGAGGGGATGCGCCTGCTACTGTAGGGCCTGGGGAGTAACGCCACTGGGAGAGCATGCTCTTAGGAGCTCAGAATGGCATCCGGCTGAGGGAGGAGATGGAACAGGCAGTTCGATGCCCAGAGGACAGAATGAGGCTGTTACTGCAATCAATCCAATCCTGCCTCTTTCTTCTGCAGCGCCCTCCCCTAAGATTAGGGGCAAGCCCACCCCTCGCCCTGTGTGGCTCCTTTCTCCCTTCAGGGGCTCCTGTGATTCCACATGGACGGGCGTATGTGGTGGTGGCACTTGGAGGCCACTGAGGGAGGTGCATGGAGGATCTGTATGCTGCCCTGC
>NW_016879931.1:0-3029 GCF_001698545.2 Rhinopithecus bieti | reverse complement strand
ACGTTCTAAGATACATGTGCAGAACTTGCAGGTTTGTTATATAGGTATAAACGTGCCATGGTGGTTTGCCACACCCATCAACCCATCTTCTATGTTATTTCTCCTAATGCTATACCTTCCCTAGCTCCCCACGTCCCCTACAGGCTCTCTTGTGTGATGTTCCCCTCCCTGTGACCACGTGTTCTCATTGTTCCACTCCCACTTATGAGTGAGAATATGCGGTGTTTGGTTTTCTGTTTTTGTGTTAGTTTGCTGAGAATGATGGGTTTCCAGCTTCATCCATGTCCCTGCAAAGGACATGAACTCACCCTTTTTATGGCTGCATGTGTATTCCATGGTGTATATGTGCCACATTTTCCTGATCCAGTCTATCATTGATGGGCATTTGGGTTGATTCCAAGGCTTTGCTACTATGAACTGTGCTGCAATAAACATATGTGTGCATGTATGTTTATAGCAGAATGATTTATAGTCCTTTGGTGCACACCCAGTAATGGGATTGCTGGGTCAAATGGTATTTCTGGTTATAGAGGAATGGCCACACTGTCTTCCACAATGATTGAACTAATTTACACACCCACCAACAGTGTAAAAGCATTCCTATTTCTCCACATCCTCTTCAGCATCTGTTGTTTCCTGACATTTTAATGATTGTCATTCTAACTGGTGTGAGATGGTATCTCATTGTGGTTGTGATTTGCATTTCTGTAATGAGCAGTGATGATGAGCATTTTTTCATGTTTGTTGGCTGCATAAATGTTTTCTTTTGCAAAGTGTCTGTTCACGTCCTTAGCCCACTTTTTGATGGGGTTGTTTGTTTTTTTCTTGTAAATTTGTTTAAGTTCTTTGTAGATTCTGGATGTTAGCCCATTGTCAGATGGATAGATTGCAAGAATTTTCTCCCATTTTGTAGGTTGCCTGTTCACTCCGATGATAGTTTCTTTTGCTGTGCTGAAGCTCTTTAGTTTAATCAGGTCCAATTTGTCTATTTTGGCTTTTGTTGCCATTGCTTTTGGTGTTTCAGTCATGAAGTCTTTGCCCATGCCTGTGTCCTGAATGGTATTGTCTAGGTTTTTTCCTAGTGTTTTTATGGTTTTAGGTCTTATAATTAAGCCTTTAATTCATCTTAATTAAATCCAACTTAATTTAATCCAACTTGAGTTAATTTTTGTATAAGGTGTAAGGAAGGGGTCCAGTTTCAGTTTTCTGCATATGGCTAGCCAGTTTTCCCAATATCATTTATTAAATAGGGAATCCTTTCTCTATTGCTTGTTTTTGTCAGGTTTGTCAAAGATCAGATGTTTGTAGGTGTGTGGTGTTATTTCTAAGGCCTCTCTTCTGTTCCATTGGTCTATACCTCTGTTTTGGTACTAGTACCATACTGTGTTGGTTACTGTAGCCTTGCAGTATAGTTTGAAGTCAGGTAGCATGATGCCTCCAGCTTTGTTCTTTTTGCTTAGGATTGTCTTGGCTATATGTAGGGAAAAGAAAGAGATCAGACTGTTACTGTGTCTATGTAGAAAAGGAAGACATAAGAAACTCTATTTTGACCTGTACCCTGAGCAATTGCTTTGCCCTGAGATGCTGTTAATCTGTAACGTTAGCCCCAACCTTGAGCTCACAGAAACATGTGTTGTATGGAATCAAGGTTTAAGGGATCTAGGGCTGTGCAGGATATGCCTTGTTAACAAAATGTTTACAGGCAGTATGCTTGGTAAAAGTCATTGCCATTCTCCAGTCTCAATAAACCAGGGGCATTATGCACTGCGGAAAGCCACAGGGACCTCTGCCTTGGAAAGCCGGGTTTTGTCCAAGGTTCCTCCCCATGTGATAGTCTGAAATATGGCCTCATGGGATGGGAAAGACCTGACCGTCCCCCAGCCCCACACCCATGAAGGGTCGGTGCTGAGGAGAATTAATAAAAGAGGAAGGCCTCTTGCAGTTGAGAGAGAGGAAGGCCACTGTCTCCTGCCTGCCCTTGGGAACTGAATGTCTTGGTATAAAACCCAATTGTACATTTGTTCAATTTTGAGTTAGGAGAAAAACGGCCCTGTGGCAGGAGGCAAGACATGTTGGCAGCAATGCTGCTTTATTATTCTTTACTCCACTGAGATGTTTGGGTGGAGAGAAGCATAAGTCTGGCTTACATGCACATCCAGGCATAGTACCTTCCCTTGAACTTATTTGTGACACAGATTCCTTTGCTCACATGTTTTCTTGCTGACCTTCTCCCCACTATCATCCTGCTCTCCTGCCGCATTCCTCTTGCTGAGATAGTAAAAATAGTAATTAATAAATACTGAGGGAACTCAGAGACTGGTGCCAGTGCGGGTCCTCCGTATGCTGAACGCCAGTCCCCTGGGCCCACTTTTCTTTCTCTATACTTTGACTCTGTGTCTTGTTTGTTTTCTCAGTTTCTCATCCCCCTGATGAGAAATACCCACAGGTGTGAAGGGGCTGGCCCCCTTCAGCTATACGGGCTCTTTTTTTGGTTCCATATGAAATTTAAAGTAGTGTTTTTTCCAATTTTGTGAAGAAAGTCATTGGTAACTTGATGGGGATAGCACTGAATCTATAAATTGCCTTGGGCAGTATGGCCATTTTCACGATATTGATTCTTCCTATCCATGAGCATGGTATGTTCTTCCATTTGTTTGTGTCCTCACTTATTTCCTTGAGCAGTGGTTTGTAGTTCTCCTTGAAGAGGTCCTTCACATCCCTTGTAAGTTGGATTCCTAGGTATTTTATTCTCTTTGAAGCAATTGTGAATGAGAGTTCACTCATGATTTGGCTCTCTGTTAGTCTGTTATTGATGTATAGGAATGCTTGTGATTTTGCACATTGATTTTGTATCCTGAGACTTTGCTGAAGTTGCTTATCAGCTTAAGGAGATTTTGGGCTGAGATGATGGGGTTTTCTAAATATACAATCATGTCATGTGCAAACAGGGACAATTTCACTTCCTCTTTTCCTAACAGAATACCCTTTATTTCTTCCTCTTGCCTGAGTGTCCTGGCCAGAACTTCCAA
>NW_016879930.1:0-642 GCF_001698545.2 Rhinopithecus bieti | reverse complement strand
TGACCTCAGGTGATCCACCACCTCAGCCTCCCAAAGTGCTGGGATTACAGGCATAAGCCACCGCACCCGGCCAAAGTGGTGGATTTTTTTTCTCAGAAAATCTATTCCATTCTTTTTCCAGAAACCAAGTTTATACAACTAAAATAAATATTTATACTCTAATTTTTTTGTTCTGAGGTCTTATTGAGTTTTAATAGAATTTCATCTTTACATGTTTAGAAAAATTAGAAAATATAGATAAAACATAACTAAGTAAATAATAACATCTTTTCCTTCTGTTCAAAGTTCATTACTATTAGCCAAGTGCAGTGGCTCACACTTGTAATCCCAGCATTTTGGGAGACAGAGGCGGATGGATCACTTGAGCCTAGGAGTTCGACACCAGCCTGGGCAACATGGCAAAACCCGGTCTCTACAAAAAATACAAAAATTAGCTAGGCGTGGTTGCTTGTGCCTGCAGTCCTAGCTACTGGCAAGGCTGAGGTTGAGAACCACCTGAACCCGGTAAGTCAAGGCTGCAGTGGTGCAGCCTCTGTCCCCCAGGCTGGAGTGCAGAGGTGCAATCTCGGCTCACTGCAATCTCCGCCTCCTAGGTTCAAGCAATCCTCCTGCCTCAGCCTCCCAAGTAGCCGGGATTACAGG
>NW_016879929.1:0-622 GCF_001698545.2 Rhinopithecus bieti | reverse complement strand
TAATATTCCATTGTATTAGAATAATATTTCATTATATTAATTATATGAGGAAGCCCAGGGGATCTTCCTCTCAGAAATGTTTTGAGGATTTAAGAAAGTCTTTTAGAGACCAGGGGATATTCTAAAGCTTTTTTATTTAGCCTTTTCATTTTAAAAAATACGTTGTCCTGGCCCTGAAAATTAACATAGCTTTATCAACACAGATGCCTGCCAAATTAGGCTGCCTCTAAAACAGCTCCAGTCATGGGCAAGGCAGAATTTTAATAAATATGAATGCTCTCTTCTTAGTATTTCACCACTTCAAGTTGTGTGTTTCTTATTCTTCTGTGTAGTTCTTTAAAACCCATTTGAAATTTATTGAAACTGATTCTGTGGCCTTGCATATATGCCTTATCCTGGTGAATATAACGTGTAGACTTGAATGTATATTCTGCATTTGGGTGTTTTGTTCTATAAATTGAATTAGGTCAAGATGGTTGATAACATTGCTCAAATCTTGTGTGTTACTGAGTTTTTTTCCTACCGTATCTATCAATTCAAAAGAAGGTTGAAAAAGAACAAATGATAGATGGGACAAACAGAAAAGAAATAGCAGGACGATAGACTTAAATCCAACCTTATC
>NW_016879928.1:0-1830 GCF_001698545.2 Rhinopithecus bieti | reverse complement strand
GTGTTTATGGTATTCTCTGATGGTAGTTTGTATTTCTGTGAGATCAGTGATGATCTCCCCTATATCATTTTTTATTGTGTCTATTTCACTCTTCTCTCTTTTGTTCTTTATTAGCCTGGCTAGTGGTCTATCTATTTTGTTAATCTTTCCAAAAAACTAGCTCCTGGATTCACTGATTTGTTTGAAGGGGTTTTCATGTCTCTATCTCCTTTAGTTCTGCTCTGATTTTAGTTATTTCTTGTCTTCTGTGAGTTTTTGAATTTGTTTGCCCTTGCTTCTCTAGTTCTTTTAATTGTGATGTTAGGGTGTCGATTTTAGATCTTTCCCACTTTCTCCTGTGGGCATTTAGTGCTCTAAATTTCCCTTTAAACAGTGCTGTAGCTGTATCCCAGAGATTCTGGTACATTGTGTCTGTTCTCATTGGTTTCAGAGAACTTACTTATATATGGCTTAATTTCATTATTTACCCAGTAGTAATTCAGTAGCAGGTTGTTCAGTTTCCATGTAGTTGTGCAGTTTTGATTGAGTTTCTTAATCCTGAGTTCTAATTTGATTGCACTGTGGTCTGAGAGAGTGTTTGTTATGATTTCTGTTCTTTTGCATTTGCTGAGGAGTGTTTTACTTCCAATTATGTGGTTGATTTTAGAATAAGTGCTATGTGGTGCTGAGAAGAATGTATATTCTGTTAATTTGGGGTGGAGAGTTCAGTAGATGTCTATCACGTTCACTTGGTCCAAAGCTGAGTTCAAGTCCTGGATATCTTTGTTAATTTTCTACTCATTGATCTGTTGAATATTGACAGTGTGGTGTTAAAGTTTCCCACTATTATTGTGTGGGAGTCTAAGTCTCTTTGTAGGTCTCTAAGAACTTGCTTGATGAATCTGGGTGCTTCTGTATTGGGTGTATATATATTTATGAGAGTTAACTCTTCTTGTTGCATTGATCCCTTTACCATTACGTAATGTGCTTCTTTGTCTTTTTTGATCTTTGTTGGTTTAAAGTGTTTTATCAGAGATGAGGATTGCAACTCCTGCTTTTTGTTTCCTTTCCATTTGCTTGGTAAATCTTCCTCCATCCCTTTATTTTGAGCCTATGTGTGTCTTAGCCAATGAGATGGGTCTCCTGAATACAACACATCGATGGGTCTTGACTCTATCCAAATTTGCCAGTCTGTGTCTTTTAATTGGGGCATTTAGCTCGTTTACATTTAAGGTTTATATTGTTATGTGTGAATTTGATCCTGTCATTATGATATCAGCTGGTTATTTTGCCCATTAGTTGATGCAGTTTCTTCATAGTATCAATGGTCTTTACATTTTAGTTTGTTTTTGTAGTGGCTGGTATTGTTATTTCCTTCCCATATTTAGTGCTTCCTTCAGGAGCTCTTGTAAGGCAGGCCTGGTGGTGACAGAATCCCTCAGCATTTGCTTGTCTGTAAAGGATTTTATTTCTCCTTCACTTATGAAGCTTATTTGGCTGGGTATGAAATTCTGGGTTGAAAATTCTTTCCTTTAAGAATGTTGAATATTGGCCCCCACTCTCTTCTGGCTTGTGGGGTTTCTGCTGAGAGAGCCACTGTTAGTCTGATGGACTTCCCTTTGTGGGTAACCCGACTTTTCTCTCTAGCTGCCCTTAATATTTTTTCCTTCATTTCAATCTTGGTAAATCTGAAAATTATGTGTCTTGGGGTTGCTCTTCTCGAGGAGTATCTTTGTGGTGTTCTCTGTATTTCCTGAGTTTGAATGTTGGCCTGTCTTGCTAGGTTGGAGAAATTATCCTGGATAATATCCTGCAGGGTGTTTTCTAATTTGGTTCCATTCTCCCGTCACT
>NW_016879927.1:0-1167 GCF_001698545.2 Rhinopithecus bieti | reverse complement strand
TACAGGCTTGAGCCACCGCGCCCGGCCTTAGAAAAAATATTTAAACACATCAATAATTAAAATAAATGTGAATGAAATCAATGTTCTAGTTAGCAAATTTGTGAAACAGATTGTCTAAGCTAGCTGTATGCTGCTGATGAGGCACATAACTGAAGTAAATGTCCCACAAAGATTTTATTATTATTATACTTTAAGTTCTAGGGTACATGTGCACAACGTGCAGGTTTGTTACATAGGTATACATGTGCTATGTTGGTTTGCTGCACCCATCAACTCGTCATTTACATTAGGTATTTCTTCTAATGCTATCCCTCCCCAAGGCCCGGGTATGTGATGTTCCCTGCCCTGCGTCCATGTGTTCTCATTGTTCAGCTCCCACTTATGAGTGAGAACATGCGATGTTTGGTTTTCTGTCCTTGTGATAGTTTGCTGAGAATGATGGTTTCCAGCTTCATCCATGTCCCTGCAAAGGAAATGAACTCATCCTTTTTTATGGCTGCATAGTATTCCATGGTGTATTTGTGCCACATAATCCAGTGTATCATTGATGGATATTTGGGTTGTTTCCAAGTCTTTGCTATTGTGAATCATGCTGCAACAAACATACGTGTGTGCATGTGTCTTTATAGTAGCATTAATTATAATCCTTTGGGTATATACCCAGTAATGGGATCAGTTGGTGGGTATTTCTAGTTCTAGATTCTTTAGGAATTGCCACATTGTCTTCCACAATGGCTGAACTAATTTACATGCTCACCAACAGTGTAAAAGCATTCCTATTTCTCCACATCCTCTCCAGCATCTGTTGTTTCCTGACTTTTAATGATCACCATTCTAACTGGTGTGAGATGATATCTCATTGTGGTTTTGATTTGCATTTCTCTGATGACCAGCGATGATGAGCATTTTTTTTCGAGCGTCTGTTGGCTGCATAAATGTCTCCTTTTGAGAAGTGTCTGTTCATATCCTTTGCCCACTTTTTGATGGGGTTGTTTTTTTCTTGTAAATTTGAGTTCTTTGTAGATTCTGGATATTAGTCCTTTGTCAGATGGGTAGGTTGCAAAAATTTTCTCCCACTCTGTCAGTTGCCTGTTCACTCTGAAGATAGTTTCTTTTACTATGCAGAAACTCTTTAGTTTAATTAGATCCCATTTGTCTATTTTGGCT
>NW_016879926.1:0-548 GCF_001698545.2 Rhinopithecus bieti | reverse complement strand
AACCCTGAGCTGCAGACCCAGCGCCCGCAGACGTGTCGGGATTTTGATCTTATCAAATTCAGTTTAGATCAGGCTTGTATTAACTGATGTTTCTAATGCACACAATTACTAATGCAAGTGTTAATAATAGAAAAATGTAGTATGCCCGAGAAGATACAAGGGGAAAAAAGAGACGCTTACATTGAATTTAGTGTACATGTGGGGCTTCGCCCAAGGGGGCAGCTCTGCCGAGGTGCGGTCCCCTCTCTCCAGGGCAGCCGAGCTGTCAGCAGAGCAGCTGCCGGGTCACCCCATGTGGTGGGCATGGCTGGCCGCTTTGGCAGGAAGGCAGGAGAAAATGCCTTATCATTCTGCCAGTGTACAGAGGGATCGTTGTAAACGGCTACATGAACCTGGCAGCTTCTCCCTAAAAAAGATACGTTTATATCACAGGATATTAAAAAAGGACATTTGGGGCTGGGCAAGGTGGCTCCCGCCTGTAATCCCAGCTCTTTGGGAAGGCCAGAGGATCGCTTGAGGCCTGGAGTTTGAACCCAGCCTGGGCAAAA
>NW_016879925.1:0-1820 GCF_001698545.2 Rhinopithecus bieti | reverse complement strand
GCGGGAGTGCAGGTGCCAGGGAAGAGGGTACGAGGAGAAAGGCTCTCCCTTGGAGAGCTGGCAGAAAGTTGGTCAGAGGGTCAAGCAGGAATTACCTCACTCATTAGCCATTCATTCCATCAGATAGTCATTTGACAAACACGTAAGGAACTCCAGGTACTCTGGACTGGATGCTGGAGATGGGAAGGGTATGGAAAGATGACTTATTAGGTCCCCACCCACCTGAAGTTTTAGGATTTATGTAGGCACAGGGCACACAAAACGCAGAAACAGGGCTCTTTTACTCGCAGTCTGACTAATAAGTTACCTTGATGGTCCCTTTTGAGTTAAAGCATGCAGGATCTCCTTTTCCCCTCTGCCACTCTCAGCAACTTATGGCTGGCAATGTGTCCTTGTATCTGATACTGCCAGAAAGAGATACGCCATCAAAATCTTGTCAGGTCCTTGATCAGACCCCAAGTCAAGACTAGAGTTGGTTTTTCTAACATTCACCTAAATTTCCCATCCAAAGGCCAAAGATGAGCTACTGGACTCTCTTCCTGAGAGGTCCATGAACTAGGCCTGGCAGAGTTAGCATCTTGTGGAAAGGACCCCTAACTGCCTCTGGAACTTCAGACACCAATTATTCCGTGTGCTCTTACCAGTAAACTCTCGCTGCAGAGGCAAGAGGTCTCCAAACAGCCCGGCCAGAAATAAATATTTGAATTGAGGAGGAAAATAAAGTAATTGGCCAAGGCTATCCAACTAGAAATAAGCAAAAAGTGAGCACAGATGAAAGGAAGAGACTAAGAAACTAACCATTCCTATATAGATTTGCTGTTCATATATCGTTACTCTATAGTATTATCTGCTATAATAAGCATATGTTGTTATTATAATTTAACATTTTAGAATAAAAAATTAGAAAAAACAAATGTGAAACACTTTAGGAATCCCCCTTTAAGAGGAGAATTTGCGTAATACATAGGAAAAAAAGATAAATATGTAGTCAAATCCCTAGTTCTAGAGCAGTAGATCTCAACTGGGTCGAATTTTCACCCCTTACCCCAACCCCTCCCCAACATTTGGCAAAGTCTGGGGACATTTTTAGTTGTCACACCTAGAGGGTTCCACTGAAATCTAGTGGATAGAGGCCAGGGAAACTGATAAATATTCTACAGAGCACAAGAAAACTCCCCAAAACAATTATCCAGCCCCAAATGTCTAAAGTGCTCTGGAGAGAAATCCTGCTCTATAGTTACACAGACCTGTATGCAAATCTTAGGACTTGCAACTTATTAGCTGTATGAGTCTAGGCACAACTTAAAACCCATTGGAAAAAATATCAAATTTAGACAATTGTGGTAAGGATTAAGTATAATACTGTATGTTGAGCCTCTAGCACAGCACCTTAAATATAATTGATAAATAACATTAAATGTTACTGCTGATTTGTATAGTCCTAATACTTAAAACCAGTGAATTTGCAGAAAGCTACAGGGCAGTAGCAAAGAGTGCTCATTTGGCCTCATTGACTTGGTTAGCTGGAGAAAACATGAGCTGGCAACTTTTGGTAGTGTTTATGCTGAGTCCTAAAATAGCTTTGAGCTGAATCAGAATGGTTGCCTTGAATTAGTTATCATTCATATGACATTTTGTTGCATATTGCTTCACAGTAATTGCAGCTATCTTGCTTATTTCATCTTTTAAGTGAATAAACATCACTTTACAAATAAATAAATTACTCGCAAAAAGGGCTGTGACCAATTACCAAGGCAGGAAGTACAGATGCCATATCTCACATTCAGATTTCACAAACTGCTAAATCTTCACCACTTAGA
>NW_016879924.1:0-314 GCF_001698545.2 Rhinopithecus bieti | reverse complement strand
CCAAGAAGCGGGCGCAGACGCTGCTCTTCAGCCACAACGCCGTGGTGGCCCTGCGTGACGGCAAGCTCTGCCTCATGTGGCGCGTGGGCAACCTGCGCAAGAGCCACATCGTGGAGGCCCATGTGCGCGCGCAGCTCATCAAGCCGCGGGTCACCGAGGAGGGCGAGTACATCCCGCTGGACCAGATCGACATCGACGTGGGCTTCGACAAGGGCCTGGACCGCATCTTTCTCGTGTCGCCCATCACCATCCTGCAGGAGATTGACGAGGCCAGCCCGCTGTTCGGCATCAGCCGGCAGGACCTGGAGACAGAC
>NW_016879923.1:0-309 GCF_001698545.2 Rhinopithecus bieti | reverse complement strand
ATTTTATACCTGTATCTATTATATCTATTTTTATACGTATATCTATTATATCTATTATAGGCATATTTTATACTTATATCTATTATATCTATATTTAATATCTGTATCTATTATTTCTATTATGTCTATATTTTATACCTGTATCTATTATATCTATTATGTCTAAATTTTATACCTATACCTATTATATCTATTATGTTTATATTTTATATCTATATCTATTATGTCTATATTTTATACCTATATCTATTATATTATGTCTATATTTTATACCTATATCTATTATACCTCTTATGTCTATATTTTTTA
>NW_016879922.1:0-1037 GCF_001698545.2 Rhinopithecus bieti | reverse complement strand
GGGTGGCCAGCACGCCCAGGTAGGAAAACTTTGGACTTTACTCTAGTGATGACAGGAAGGCAGAATGTCCCTTCAAGTGGCCACCCTTCATTAAAGGCGGGCCATTTGGAGCGGCACAGAGTAATTAGCTTTCCCCTCCTGATTTCCACACTAAGATCATGGACCCTTGCTCTAATATCCTTGAAATTATTTATAAGGAGAGACAGGGGTGTGCTCTTGGTATTACCCATTCTGTAATAGTTTGTAGTCTCTTTCTGCAAAAGAATATGGGTTAGAATTCCTGCAAAGGAAAACTGGAGTATTAATAATATCTAGCCGCATACGCGCTCCGGAAGCCCGGGTCAGAATCAGTTCAGATAGAAATCTAAATCAGGCGAGAGCCAGGGGACGTCTCCCACCGGTCTCCGCTGGCCGTCCTATAGCGCGTCCAAAAGGACTGTGCCAGCTTCAGTTTCAGACATCACGAGTCACAGATACAGGTTCAGAACAGACACAGGCAAACAGACAAGTTCAAAACAGACATAGACAGACGAACAGAGATGACCCGGCTCACCTATCAGCAGATCGATCCTGGTAGATCTGTTGACCAGGGGTCTGGTGGGCTTGGGGAATCCCGGACGAGCCCCCAAATGTTATGCCCAGACCGTTTGTTCCCCAAAGAAGATCACCAGAGTCCGGAGTCAAAGCCAAGTGCCAAGGATCCTTACTCCAAATTCGAACTTGGTCCCTCCATTCCAAAACATTGAAGAGAGCCCCGAAAGATGCATGTGCTCGCTTTTTACAGCCCAATGTAAACAGGATATGTAAGGTTACAGAGGAACAATGGAATTCTTTTGGTTACAGCATTACAATTGGTTAACATTTTAAGTTATACATTCAGCAGTTGTCTATTGGTTCCCGCGCTTTTAGTAAAACCACAAACAGTTGTGACCTTATCACCAGGTGGTGTTTTTCAAAGTTTGAGACATATGGAGGAATGCGTTTGTGTTGGGCCCAGGGCTGAGATATATGGAGGAATGTCTTTGTGTTGGGCCCAG
>NW_016879921.1:0-1829 GCF_001698545.2 Rhinopithecus bieti | reverse complement strand
TATATATATTCTGGAAGGAATGTGGAAAAAATAGAACAATGTTGATAGAAATATAAACTCCACCCACTATGGAGAACTGTATGGAATTTTCACAAATAACTAAAAACTTAACTTCTATATGATCCAGAAATCCCACTACTAGGAATCTATCCAAAGAAAATCATTAGATTGAAGAAACATCTCCACTCCCATGTTTATTGCAGCACTATTCACAATAGCCAAAATAGTGAGTCAGATTAAGTGTTTATCAATGGGTGAATGAATAAGGAAAACATGATAGATACACATGCCTTAAAAAGGAAAAAAAGCTTGTCACTGGCAGGAACATAAACGGAAGTGGAGGATATTATGTAAAGTGTAATAAGCCAGGAATTAAAAGATAAACATGGCATGGTCTCACTTTTATTTAACAGCTAAAATACATTAATCTCATAGAAATAAAAAGTAGAACACACAACAATACAATCTGGGAAAGATAGGGGAAAAGGTGGGATTGGAAGACAATTGCTAAAGGATACAAAATTACAGCAAGACAGTAGGAATAAAATACAGTATTCTATATCAATGTAAGATGACTATAGTTAACAATAACATATTATATAATTGAAAATACCTAAAAGGAGAATATTGAAATGTCCCCAACACAAAGAAATAACAAATATTTGAGGTATTTAATATGCAAATTTCTCTATATGATCACTATGCAATGTATACATTGAAATATTGTCATGTACCCCACAAATATGTACAATTATTATTTGTCAATTAAAAATATAAATAAATAAAATGACTCAACTATAGACTGCCTACAAGAAACACTTCACCTAAAAAGTCACTCATAGACTCAAATAGAAGGGATGAAGAAAGACATTCCATGCAGGTGGAAACCAAAACGATAGCAGGATTAGCTATACTTCTATCACATAAAACAGACTACAAGTCAAAGAACATAAAAAGAAACTAAAAAAGTCACTATATAGTGATGAAGTGGTTAATCCCACAGGACGATATAACACTTCTAAATATGTATGCACCCAGTACGAGAACACCTAAATATAGAAAATAAATATTGATAGACCAAAAAAGAGAAATTGACTACAGTTTGATAATAATAGGGAACTTCAACAATCAACTTTCATCAATACAAAATTCACCTATACAGAAAATTAATATGAAAGTTAAACTACACTCTAAACCAAATGGGCTTAAAAGACATCTCCAGGATATTGCATTGAACAGCTGCAAAATATGCGTTTTTCTCAATAACACATGGATCATTATCAAAGACGGACCATATTTTAGGTCCCCAGACAAGACTTAACAATTTTTAAAAAATCAAAATTGTACCAAGTACCTTTTCTAAACACAGTGGAATAAAACGAGAAATCAACAAAAGAACATCTTTATTTCTGCCTTCATTTTCTTATGTACCCAGTAGTCATTCAGGAGCAGGTCGTTCAGCTTCCATGTAGTTGAGCAGTTTTGATTGATTTTCTTAGTCCTGAGTTCTAGTTTGATTGCACTGTGGTCTGAGAGACAGTTTGTTATAATTTCTGTTCTTTTACACTTGCTGAGTAGTGCTTTACTTCCAATTATGTGGTCAATTTTGGAATAAGTGTGATGTGGTGCTGAGAAGAATGTATATTCTGTTGATTTGGGGTGGAGTATTCTGTATATGTCTATTAGGTCCACTTGTTGCAGAGTTGAGTTCAATTCCTGGATATCCTTGTTAACTTTCTGTCTTGTTGATCTGTCTAATGTTGACAATGGAATGTCAAACTCTCCCATTATTATTGTATGAGAGTCTAAGTCTCTTTGTAAGTCTCTAA
>NW_016879920.1:0-2735 GCF_001698545.2 Rhinopithecus bieti | reverse complement strand
CAAGTGTATACAGTTAAAGTGTGTATATAATATATAATGAATGCATATAGTATATATCGTGAAATTATTATAACAAGCTAGTTAGCACATTCATTAGCTCACATAGTTCCTGGTTTTTTACTTTATTAGGAGATATGAATGCTTAAGATCTACTGCTTTAACAAATTTTAAGTATACTTATTATTAACTATATTCACCATTCTGTATATCATATTGCCAGAACTTATTAATCTTGTAAGTTAAAGTTTTGACCAAAATCTCCCTACTTCCCCAACTCCACAGCCCCTGGCAACCGGTGTTCTACTGTCTTCTTTGACTGTTTTAGATTCTACATATAAGTATTTCTTTGTCTGACTAGTTTTGCTTAGCATAATGTCCTCCAGGTTCATCCACATTGTCACAAATGTCAGGATTACTTTTTTATGGCTTAATAGCACTCCATTGTCTATATGTGCAACATTTTCTTTATCCATTCATCTGTTGATGGACAGAGATTGCCTCTATATCTTACCTATTGTAAATAATGCTGAAATGGACATAGGGGTGCAGATATTCCTTCAAGATACTTGTTTCATTTCCTTTGGGTATATACCCAGTAGTGGAATTAGTAAATCATATGATCAAGTCTGCTTTTGAAGCTCTGTCTTGAATTTGTCTTTTCTGTCACATTCTTCAGCTGTTTGGTTATTTTTTATGGTTTTTGTTTCTTTATTAAACTTCTTATTTTGCTCATGTATTGTTGTCCTCATTTCATTTAGTGTTCTATCTGCGTTCTTGATATGGTTTGGCTGTGTCCCCACCCAAATCTCATATTGAATTGTAGTTCCCATAATCCCCACGTGTAGTGGGAGAGACCTGGTGGAAGGTAATAGAAACATGGGGGCGGTTTCCCCAGGCTATTCTTGTGATATTGACTAAGTTCTCACGAGGTCTGATGGTTTTATAAGGGGCTTCTCCCTTCACTCAGCTCTCATTCTTCTCCTTCTGGGCATCTTTTTAAAAAAAGGATGTGTTTGCTTCTCCTTCTACAATAATTGTAAGTTTCCTGAGGCCTCCCCAGCCATGCTGAACGGCGAGTCAATTTAACCTCTTTTCTTTTAAATTATCCGGTCTCCCTCATGTCTTTATTAGCAACATGAGAACGAACTAATACAGTAGATTGATACTGCTAGAGTGGCTTACTGCTATAAGGATACCCGAAAATGTGGAAGTGACTTTGGAACTGGTAACAGGCAGAGGTTGGAACAGTTTCGAGGGCTCAGAAGAAGACAAGAAAATGTGGGAAAGTTTGGAACTTCCTAGAGACATGGAGGGCTCAGAAGACAGGAAGATGTGGGAAAGTTTGGAACTTCCTAGTGACTTGTTGAATAGCTTTGACCAAAATGCTGATAGTGGGTATGGACAATGAAGTCCAGGCTGAAGTGGTCTCAGATGGAGATGAGGAACTTGTTGAGACCTGGAGCAAAGGTGACTCTTGTTATGCTTTAGCAAACTGGTGGCATTTTGCCCCTGCCCTAGAGATCTGTGGAGCTTTAAACTTGAGAGAGATGATTTAAGGTATCTGGCATAAGAAGTGTCTTCTTTTTTTATTTTTTTATTTCCATAGGTTTGCAGGGAATAGGTGGTATTTGGTTATACAAGTGAGTTCTTTAGTGGTGATCTGTGAAATTTTGGTGCACGCATCACCCAAGCAGTATACACTGAATCTGCTTTGTAGTAGTTTATTCCTCACCCCCTTCCCACCTTTCTCCCTGAGTTCCCAAAGTCTATTGGGTCATTCTTATGCCCTTGCTTTCTCATAGCTTGGCTCCCACTTATGAGTGAGAACATATGACGCTTGGTTTTCCATTCCTGAGTTACTTCACTTAGGATAATAGTCTCAAATCCCATCCAGGTTGCTGTGAATGCCATTAAGTCATTCCTTTTTAGGGCTGAGTAGCATTCCATCATATATATATATACCACAGTTTCTTTATACACTAGTTGATTGACGGACATTTGGGTTGGTTCCTCATTTTTGCAATTGTGAATTGTGCTGCTATAAACATGCATGTGCAAGTATCTTTTTTGTATCATGACTTCTTTTCCTCTAGGTAGATACCCAGTAGCGGAATTGCCAGATTAAATAGTAGTTCTACTTTTAGTTCTCTAAGGAATCTCCACACTGTTTTCCATAGTGGTCATAGTACTTTACATTCCTACCAGCAACGTAGAAGTGTTCCCTGTCCACTGCATCCATGCCAACATCTATCATTTTTTTTTTTTTCGATTTTTTATTATGGCCATTCTTGCAGGAGTAAGGTGGTATCACTTTGTTGTTTTTATCTACATTTCCCTGATCATTAGTGATGTTGAGCATTTTTTCATATGTTTACTGGCTATTTGTATATTTCCTTTTGAGAATTGTCTATTCATGTCCTTAGACCACTTTTTGATGGCATTGTTTTTTTCTTGCTATTTTTTTTTTTTTTTTTTTGAGTTCCTTGTAGATTCTGGATATTAGTCCTTTGTCAGATGTATAGATTGTGAAGATTTTCTCCCACTCTGTGGATTGTCTGTTTACTCTGCTGACTGTTCCTTTTGCCATGCAAAAGCTCTTTAGTTTAATTAAGTCCCAGCTATTTATCTTTGTTTTTATTGCATTTGCTTTTGGGTTCTTGGTCATGAAATCCTTGACAAAGCCAATGACTAGAAGGATTTTTCTGTTGTTATCTTCTAGAATTTTTAAACTTTCA